>NW_024342542.1:1423468-1436300 GCF_902729225.1 Pteropus medius | reverse complement strand
ACAATAGAATATACAGGTGTCAAATGATAATGTACACCTGAAAATTATATGATTGTATTAACCAATGTTACCCCAATAAACTTAATTTAAAAAGAAAGAAAGAAAAAGGCGATTTGCCCACTGTTTTAAGGCCTTGCCTGGAAGTGCACATATTACTTCTGCTCATACTCCATTAGTGAGAACAAAGTGAAGCTGGTTAATTTTATGCCCAGCTACATTCTGTTACTATAATAGGAGAGGTAAATAGATTTGGATGGATGACTTGAAGTTTCTGCCATAGATGGCTTTCTCTCTTCTATTTTACATTTGTTAAAACTATATATTCCTGGGACCTAGGAAGACTAGCAGCTGACTATAGAGTTGGAGCACATATACCTATTGACTGTTTGTCTATGTCAAGATAGCTGATGTTGCAACAGTTTTTCCTATAGATATAAAGGAATTGGTGTTTGAGGCACATAAATATAATGTTGATGCTCATATTTGTTCAGAGGGAAAAGCAAGAGGAAGCAGAGAAATTAGTAAGATTTTAGAGCTGATATGTAATAAGGACATACTATCTGAAATACTTCTTGAAATCCAGGCTTCCCTTTAACAGATTTCAGTTTCTTCTTCTGGTTATTTGACTCACTATCTAGACCTCCTACTAATGGATATAGATTCTAAGGGTTCAAATTCCATCCTTCTCACTTATTTTGTTATTTGATCTTCAGCAAGTTACATAACTTCTCTGTGCTTCTGTTTTTTCATCTGTGAAACATGATTGATAATGATAGCTACTTTTTAGAGTTTGGTGAAGATTAAATGAGCTGTTATGTGTAAAGCATTTGTAACAGTGCCTGGTCCATCACAAATGGTATATAATTGTTTGGCATATAGTAAATGTTCTAGAAGAATTTTTTGTATTACTACATTATTACTATTTTCATTATTGTCGTATGGACTCTTCAATTCTCTGCATTCATCCTGTCTGAACTATACATTCCCTCTCTCCTCTGCTAATTGTTCTTTGCATTATTATTATTATTATTATTATTATTATTATTATTATTATTTACTTTTAGATGAAGATATTGGACTAACCCAACAACAGAGAATTTCGGGAGAAGTTTCATTCCACTGTGAGAAATTTAGTCAATCCATAGAAGATTCATTGTGTTTCATTTTAGAAGGATTGTGGCAAGATAAAGACCAGCTAGAGAGATATCAAGAAAACCAAAATAATTCATTAAGTCATGTGAAAGTATTCATTAAGGAGAGGAGCTATGGATGTAAAAACATTGAAAAAATAATTTATGTGAGTACCAAGCTTGTTCCTTCAATTAAAAGATTCCATAACGGTGACACATTTGGAAAGAGTTTGAAGCATACTTTAAACTTATATAATCATAATAAAAGCAATGCAACAATGAACCTTAATAAGATTTTTGGGAATGGCAACAATTTTGCCCATAGCTCTTCCTCTGCTAAGAATAAGAATAAGAATGCTAATACGGGAGCAAATGCTTGGGAACATAATCAGTGTGAAAAACACCTTGGCCACACACAAGTTCTCAACCATCAACAGAAAATTCATACCGGGGGGAAACTTTATGTATGTACTGAATATGTAAAGAGCTTCACCCAGAAGTCACATCTCTTTGAGCATCAGAGAATCCATGCTGGAGAAAAATCCCATGAATGCAACAAAAATGAGAAAGTCTTCACTCAGAAGCCACAAACTGATGTAGCTCAGAGTGTTTATACAAGAGAGAAACCCTATATATGTACTCAATGTGAGAAGGTCTTTACTCTCAAGTCAAATTTCATTACACATCAGAAGATTCATACTGGACAGAAACTCTATAAATGCAGTGAATGTGGAAAAGCCTTTTTCCACAGATCATATCTCTTTAGACATATGAGAATTCATACAGGAGAAAAACCTTATGAATGCAGTGAATGTGGAAGAGGCTTCTCCCAGAATTCAGACCTCAATATACATCAGAAAACTCATACTGGAGAGAAACTCTATGCATGCGGCGAATGTGAGAAAGCTTTCACAAGAAAATCGGCACTCAAGATGCATCAGAGAATTCACACAGGAGAGAAACCCTATGTATGCACTGAATGTGGGAAGGCCTTTATCCAGAAATCACATTTCAATACACATCAGAGAATTCATACTGGAGAAAAACCTTATGAGTGCAGTGATTGTAGGAAATCATTCACTAAGAAGTCACAACTCCATGTGCATCGACGAATTCACACAGGAGAAAAGCCCTATATATGTACAGAATGTGGAAAGGTTTTCACTCATAGGACAAATTTAACTACACATCAAAAAACTCATACCGGAGAGAAACCCTATATGTGTACTGAATGTGGGAAGGCTTTCAGTGATCAGTCAAATCTCATTAAACACCAGAAAACTCATACTGGAGAGAAACCCTATAAATGCAACGGTTGTGGAAAAGCTTTCATATGGAAGTCACGCCTCAAAATACATCAGAAATCTCATATTGGAGAGAGACACTATGAATGCAATGAATGTGGGAAAGCCTTTATTCAGAAATCAACACTAAGTGTGCATCAGAGAATCCATACAGGAGAAAAACCCTATGCTTGTCCTGAATGTGGGAAGGCTTTCATCCAGAAATCACACTTCATTGCACATCACAGAATTCATACTGGAGAGAAACCTTATGAATGCAGTGACTGTGGAAAATGCTTCACTAAGAAATCACAACTCCGCGTGCATCAGAAAATTCACACAGGAGAGAAGCCCAATATATGTGCTGAATGTGGAAAAGCCTTCACTGACAGGTCGAATCTCATAACACATCAGAAAATCCATACTAGAGAGAAACCTTATAAATGCAGTGACTGTGGGAAAACTTTCACCTGGAAGTCACGCCTCACTATCCATCAGAAATCTCATACTGGAGAAAGACACTATGAATGCAGTAAATGTGGGAAAGCTTTCATCCAGAAAGCAACACTAAGTATGCATCAGATAATTCATACAGGAAAGAAACCATATGCTTGTATAGAATGTCAGAAGGCTTTCACTGACAGATCAAATCTCATTAAACATCAGAAAACTCATAATGGAGAAAAACTTTATAAAGGCAGTGACTGAAAAAGTCTTCAGCAGGAAATTGCAACTGAGTATTCATTAGATGTCTCATAGTGGGGAAGAAGAGTGCCTGATGCTGCAGTCATTGTGCAGAGGAAAGGAGATATGAGAGACTACAACTTAAGGAACAGAGACAAACAAAGCCAAGTATCCTTCAAAGATAAATAACTGCATCACCACAGTTGATATACAATTATACGTGTAGGGAGAGTCTTCAAAAGCATTTGAGCAATAGTCATTTTTGAGTTTATAATTATAATACAAGAACTGTCAAGCTCCTGCAAGTGGTAGAAACAGAGATTCCCAAGAGATGACTTGCAATCTCTTATGTTTCACTTTTTGGATAAAGGACTTTATAAATTTAGCACTGATCAGTTCTTCATAGCCTGGGATGTAAAAGTACTCAATACTGGCTAAAATTATTTTCAAATTTCTAGAGTGTGAGAAGCGTTTTCAATGTCCAGATACCTGCCGGGCACTGAAGTCAAGGCAAAAACCTATTTGGGAATGCAGATCTCTGCATTGAAGCCAGAAGCTTTTGCAATCATTGACATTTAAGATACAGAAAAGACTGCCATGAGGAACTGTTTTTTCTCTTCCCTTTGAGAAGTCATCATGTTATATTTTTAAAAAATAAAATAGAATTTTTAAATTTAAAGTCTGACTTTATGCATTGGCAAATTAGACAAAGCTCTAGCCTATGTAACAGGAATATAGTTATTAAATATCATACACATCTAAAGGTGGCAATTGTTCCCTTATTAATTCCATGCTGTGGCAGCAGGTGATGATTCACACTTGAAAAAAACTATGCATACTTTTTAACCTATACCCCAAAAGCTATCATTTACATAAGTTGCAGACCACAGGTTTCTTATCCCCTTAGTAACTTACCTTGAGCCACAGGACACTGGACTTTCAGTCTTGTCCACTACAGCCTCTGCTTTCTTTAGGATTTTGAAAAAGAATCTTTGAGAAATTGGTTTTCAACACATAAAATTTTGAATTTGTTTTTCATTCAATTTGATTAAGATATATTCATTCTACATGCATATTAAGTGTATTTTCGTGTAGATTGCTATGGGATAAAGTCACTTACTTTGTATTATAGTTGGTTAGTCTAAGATATGTTTATAGTTTATTATACTTTAATAACTAGAAGACCTCTAGAAAGAACACTGCTTTTTCTTTGAACACTGATATATAAACATTTTTTCATTTTTGCTTAAATAATTTTTACAGTACTCATAAGAAAAATGATTTTCTTTCTAGCGTACAGTCTTATTTTATACCTTTTTATTAAAGTATAATGCATACAGAAAATGCATATAACATACAGCTCAATGAATTCTCACAAAATGAACATACTCAAATCAAGAAACAGAACATGACCAACACTCTAGAAGCACTCCCTTTGCTCCCTTCCAGGGCTTACCACCACCACCTCCAAGAGTAAACACTATCCTGACTTCTAACAGCATAGATTAGTTTTTGTCTGTTTGGTATTTTAGATCAATTGAATGAAATGATTGTATTTTATATTTCAGTGTTTGTATTCTTTCATTCACATTATGAATGTGAGACTCACCTATATTGTTTAATGCAGTTGTAGATAATACATTCTTATTGTCATGTTATTCCACTGTGTGAATATTCTACAACATATTTATCTAGTCTACCATTGATGGACATTTGGGTTGTTTGCAACTTGGGGCTATTAAAGATATTGCTGCTATAAATGTTTTAGTTTCTATCTGTTAATGAACATATTTATGAATTTCCATGAGGTATATATCTAGAAGTGGAACTGTGAGGTCATAGAGTATCCATATAGTCAGCGTTAGTTTATAAAACTGGTTTTCCAAAGTGACTGTACCAACATAATACTTCCACCAGCACAGTATACAAGTTCCAGTTGTTCCACATCCTTGTCAACACTTGGTATTTTCCATCTTTTTTACTCCAGCCATTATGGTGGGTGTACAGTGATATCGCAGTGTGGTTTTAATATTTATTTCTTTGTCCTCCAATCCCACCAAGACAGCTGACTGATCTCTGAGCTCTGAGACCCAGGGATGGCCCTCACATGGCTGCACCATTTTGCATCCCACCAGCAATAGTAAGCAATTAGCTTAAATCTTCCCGCACACACAGAAGACCAAAGCCTTATGATTTAATTTGTTAATTGCACTAAACATTTGTGATATAAATAATCTCGACTCACCACAAAATCTCTCAGAAAATAGAGGAGGAATGATCACTCCCCAACTTTATGAGGACAGTATTACCCTGATACTTAAGCCATACAAACATATCACAAAAATAAAACTACAGACCGTTGTTCCTCATGAATATAGATGTAAAAATCTTCAATAAAATATTAGCAAATTGAATCCAGAAAAGTATAAAAAAGGATTCTACATCATGACCAAGTGAGGTTTATACTAGTGCTACAAAACTGCTTCAAAATTCAAAATCATTCAATATGATCTATCGTATTAATGGACTAAAGAAGAAAACTCACATGATCTATAGGTTCAATACAACTTTATCAAAT
This sequence comes from Pteropus medius, assembly GCF_902729225.1. Lineage (NCBI taxonomy): Eukaryota > Metazoa > Chordata > Mammalia > Chiroptera > Pteropodidae > Pteropus > Pteropus medius. Next base: position 1,430,625 of record NW_024342542.1, on the reverse strand, counting down.
TTCCAGCAAGACTTTCTTCCCCAGAAATTGATAAGCTAATCCTAAAATTTATATAAAAATTAAAAAGACCAATAATAGCAAAAAAGAATTTGCCAAAGAACAAAGTGGGAGGACAATTACCTCACAATTTCAAAATTATTAGAAAACTACAATAATCAAGACAATATGGTACTGGCATGAGGATAGAGACATATGTCAATGGAACAGAATAAAGAGTCCAGAAATAAACTCTCATGCTTATAGTAAATGTATTTTTTACAAAGATGTGAAGGCAATTCAATGGAGAAAGAAGTCTTTTTAACATTTGGTTCAGAGGTAATTTAATACCCACACACAAAAAGATGAATTTAAATCTTATTTCATACCATACTAAAAATTAACTCAAAATGGATTAGAGATGTAAATATGAAATCTAAAATTATACAAGTTTTAACAGAAAACATAGAAAAAAATCTCAGTGTCCTTGTATTAAGTAAGGAATTCTTAGATAGGAAACCAAGAGCATGATCTATAAAGAAAAAAAAAAACAATAAATTCGACTTCATCAAAACCCTAAAGTTTTGTGCTTCAGAAGACACCATTAAGAAAATGAAAAGACAAAACACAAACCAAGAGAAAACATTTGTAAATCATGTTCATGATAAAAGACTTGTATCCAGAACATATAAAGAACACTTACAACTCAATAAAAAGAAGACAAACAACCCAGTTTTAAAATGGACAAAAGATTTGAAGAAATAGTTCACCAAAGAAGGCATACAAATAAGCACATAAAGAGATGCCCAGCAACATTAGTCATTAGACAAAATCTAATTAAAATCACAATGAAATTTAGTACTTTATGTGTACTAAAAAGGATATAATTAAAAAAGAATTATAACAAATGTTGGCAAGGATATGGAAAGTCAGAAACTTTCATACATTTCTGGTATGAATGCATTAAAACGGTATAGCCACTTTGGAAAAGTTTGGCAGTTCTTAAAAAGTTGATTATAAATTTACCATAGGATACAGCAATACCATTCCTATTATCTACCCAAAAGATATGTAAGATGTGTTCGCACAAATACTTGCACTTGAATATTCATAGCAGCATTAGTCATATGAGGCAAAACATAGGGAAAATCCAGTTATCTATCAACTGATGAATAGATAAACATGTGGTATATACAGCAATAAAAAGAAACAAATACTAATACAGGCACTTCACTTTATTGCACTTCATAGGTGTTGCATTTTTTACAAACTAAAGGAAAGACCCTCCACCAGCAAAATGATTAAGAATCACTTTTTTGCGATACTTGCTTTACTATGGTAGACTGGAACCTAACCCACAATATCTCCTAGATATGCCTATAAATACTACAACATGGATGAACCTCTAAAATAATATACTAAGTGAAAGAAGCAAGACACGAAAGGTCTAATATTGTATTTGTATACTGTATTTATGTGAAATGTCCAGAAAAGTCAAGTCTATAAAGATCTGTAGATTAGTGTTTGTCTAGGGGTAAGAATGGGAACAGTCATTAACTGTAAATTACTATAAGAGATATTATTGGGGTCGTATAAATGTCCTAGAATTTGATTGTGGTGATGGTTGCATGACTGGGTAAATTTAATAAAGTCCATTGAGGTGATCCTTAAATCTACTCCTGTTTAAACACCTGGATTCCCTGCCATAACATCTGTTGCCACCTACAGATAGAATAAAGTGTTGTCTTGGAGTCTGGTGTCTATTCAAGAATAAACTTTTGTTTAAAGAAGAAGTCATTGAACTATACAATTTAAATATGGAATATAAATTATACCTCAATAAAGTGGTTTCTTTTTCAGAGTTGTTTTGGGTGTTCTAGGTCTTTTACATTTCTATATGGCTTATAGAATAAGTTTGTCCATTTTAACAACAAAAAAGCTGCTGTGGTTTTTATTGGGATTGGTTTGAATCTATAGATCAGTTTAGGGATAATTGAAATGTGAACAATGCTGAGTTTCTGACCCATAAATAAAGTATATCTCTCCATTACTTTAAGTATTCTTTAATTACTCTCAGCAATATTTTGTAGTTTTCAGTGTACAGGTCTTTCACATCTTCTGATAAATTACCCCCTAAGTATTTCATATTTTTGATGCTATTTTACTTGATATTGTCTTATTTTCACTTTATTGTGTGGTATTTGTTTTTAATTTCAATTCCTTGTTAATTACTAATATATAGAATGTTTATCTTGTGCAGAATTTTAGAGGGAACAATCCCCACACAAAACTACCCTGACTTCTGACACCAACTGCAAGTTCAAGTTCAAGGGTCTCCAAGACCACCCTCGGGTTCAATAATTCACTAGATGTATTCCCAAAACTCACTAAAAGCTATTACAGTCCTGGTTACATTTTATTAGAGATTAAAATTAGCCAAGGGAAGAATCACATAGGGCAGAGTCCAGGAAGCTAACAAATACAGAACTTCAAGTTGTCTTCTACCAATGGAATCAAGGCAGCATTAATCTCCTAGCACTGATGTGTGGCAATAGCATTGAGTACTGCCAACCAGGGAAACGCACCCAAGCCTTGGTGTCCAGAGCCTTTAATGGGATTCCATCATGCAGGCACAGTTGACTGCTTACATGGTTGATCTGTTTCCAACCCTCAAGAGAGTAAGTTTTATGACCCAAAACTCCCACCCTTCATCATGTTGTTGATGTGGCTCTGAGCCCCCATCCTAAATCATATAGTGACTATCTGGATGGCATAAGGCCCCAAGAGAAGCAAAGACATTCCTATCAGGTATGATATTCCAAAGCCCTAGTGATTACTTTCCAGAAGCTGAGGGCAAAGGCCAGACTCCTCTTTTAGTAAGGTTAAATTATTTACTACACAGGCCTTTGACCAAGGCTCTTCCATAGCAAAATATATTTGTAGGGGCATCTACTTTTAGTATAACATTTATATGATATACAGCAATAGTAAAAAGTCGATCCATCCTATTACATACATTTTCATATTTTATACTAATTTGATTACTCTTCCCTTTGATATACCCTTATTGGTACCTTATGTACTTGTACAGAACTATTTAGCATAGAAATTAGCTGGTGGTTAGCTAAATCTATTTCTTCCTCAAGCCAGTCATTTTCCATCAGTATTATATCCTGAAAAGTCTTTAACTCAATTTCCCAATATATTTGACCATCAATATTAATGTAATCTTAGTAACAATGCCAGTGTTAAACTGCATACAATACTATACCTGCAGTCAACAATAATATACTGTTCTGTTAAATTTTATTAAAAAGGTAGATCTCCTAAGTGCTCATTCCAAAATAAAATAAAACACTCAAAAGACAACTGGCACATTACTAGAGTTCCACTCAGTCATCAAAAATTGATCCAGTTCATCTCCCAAAGCAACTCAAGCTTGTAGGTGACCATTTAAATTTGTCACTGGGAGTAGTCTTAGCAACGTATTTGTTCATTCTTTCGGGCATCTTGTATAACTGAGTTAAGAGATAATATCATTTCTTGCTTTGGGCCTCTCAGGGCATCAATATAAGGGATTTCTCTTGTTGCATAACCTCTTTATTCATTCTTTTACTCTCAGCTACTATTTCTCCTTCTCTACATTCATCATTAAATTTGACCAAAACTTTTCCACCTTTGCAAGGGACAATAGGTTTAGCCATTGTGCTGGTCCAGGTTGCCAGTAGTAATACCTGTCTAGCAAATGCCTCCCATTCAGTCCGCTCCCATTCAGTCCGTTCCCATTCATATAGGGTATTATTACATAGGTACAGAACTAGTAGGCTATCTCAACTACTAGGCAATACAACTACATTCACTGTCAACCCCAATTTTGCCAGGTGGAGTAAAGGCACAATATATCATATTAGGCCCTTAGAAATTCTAACGTTAACATTTTTATTATTTATTTATTTATTTATTTATTTTTATTTTATATTAGTTTCAAGTATACAGTGCAATGGTTAGACAGTTATATAATTTATAAAGTGATTCCCCTGATTACTCCAGCACCCATCTGGCACTACATACAGCCATTACAATAATATTGACTATATTCCCTATGCTGTACTTACATCCCTGTGACTGTTTTGTAGCTACTAATTTGTACATCTTCATCTTTTCACCTTTTTTACCCAGTCCCAAAACCCACTCCCCTCCCCCTCTGGCAATCACCAGTTTGTTCTCTGTATCTGTGAGTCTATTTTCATTTAGTTTGTTCGTTTATTTTTTCCTTAGATTCTGCATATAAGAGAAATCATATGGTGTTTATCTTTCTCTGTCCAACTGATTTTACTCAGCATAATACCTTCTAGGTCCATTCATGTCATTGCAAATGGTAAGATTTCATTTTTATGGCTGAGTAATATTCCATTGTATATATGTACCATAACTTCTTTATCCAATCATCTATTGATGGGCACTTAGGTTGCTTCCATATCTTGACTAAAGTGAATAGCACTGCCTGACATAAACATTTAAAAGTACAGTTAATGCTTCTTGCTTAAGGACCATCCCTGATTTCTGCACCTGCACTTGCAGCCCTGGTCCTAAGACCGCTGAATCCTGTAGGGAAAATAAGAAAGTTGAGGTGATGTAGTCATACCAGCATCATTTACCACCTCCTATTCCTCAGATCCTTCTGAAAAGTTAAGGAGTCTATATACAGGAGACCCTTCCTTGTTCCATCGCCATGTTGAGTATGATCACACACTTGTGAAGACATGTAAGCCAGCCCTTCATGCCTTTACCTCCCCCAGTTTTAGACAACAAATGTTTCAATTTCCTATTCTAATTCTCTATTATACCACTACTTTGATGATATCTGTTTGCTCTTGTTGGGCATTATATGTTATTGTTATGGACTAAATTGGTCCCCCCCCAAATTTATATGTTGAAGCCCTAACCCTCAATGTAGTCGTATTAAGGGATAGGTCCTTTAAGGATGTAATTAAAGTTCAATGAGGTTATAAGTGTAGAGTTCTAATCTATGCCAGTGAACTTGTATCTATGAAAAGGCAACTTGTATCTATTAAGTGCTCATCAGTGTGGGATATATTGAGAAGTATTTAAGAAGGCAGAGATATGTCAAAGTAGGCCATCAATGAGAGATATTCTCCAGTAGGTAAAAATTTATGAGTATGTTCAAATAGGATTTTCAATGTAAAATTACCAGTGAACAGGCATTTGCAAATCAGATTTGTAAATTGGGTTGTCAATGAGAAATATGCCCTTGGTGAGTATTTAAGAATAAAGAGATTTGTTATCAGTGATCATCAGTGGAATTATACCTGGGTGGGAGGAGGCAGTTATGAATATAGATCCTGGTAAATGTGGAGCTATCAAAAAGCGATACATTGATAAGTGCATATGAATGGGGAAATATACAATAGGCACTGGCAATGGGCTATTTATCAACGAGGGTGTTTGTGATGGGCATATTTGCAAAATGAGCTAGACAATAGGACATGCCAATAAGTAAGTGTTTAAAAAGTAAAGAAATTTGTCATCAAAGAGCACAAATGGGTTATACCATTGGGTAGATATTTAAGAATGTAGAGATTTTTTAATGGCCAAGTAACAGTGGAGTATGTATTATAGGGGTATTTTATAAGAAAAGATATTTTCAACAGGGATTATAAATAAGAAACATGCCAATGAGTGTTTATGAATAAGATTTTTCAATGACGGACATCAACAGGTGATACGTCAATGGTTTTTATTTCTCAATGGGAAGATTTCTCAAGAAGATTTATGAATGGAGATATTTTAAAGGGTTTTTTTGAATGGGGTAATTATTTTTTTCTCCAACAGGTTAATTAATGAAAGATTTGCCAATCAACAGGTAATTGGAAAGAGATTTGCCAATAGAATTATCAATGGAGATATGCCAGTGGGATATTTATAAAAAAGAAGATAGTGCAAAAGTGGATACAGTAAGCAGAATTCTAAGAATGAACCCTAATATCCATTTCACCTGCATATAAACTTCTCCCCTTAAATGTCGGTGGAACCAATGAATATGACGAGCCATAACCCCATGATTATATTATAACAAAAGGAATCTTACAAATGTAATTAAGGTTATAATCAGTTAACCTTACAATAGGCAGATTATCCAGGTGATTCTAATCTAATTAAGCTAATGCAAGCTTCAGAAATGCAGAATGGAGTTTGGAGAAACATAGTGGAGTGAGAGACATCCCCAGATCTCTCCCCTTGAAACAATAATAAGCTGAACATCTAAAACTCAACAAAAAACACCCAAACTGAACATCAACACATCTGAGCATGGAATCTGTGCATAAGAGCTATCGAAGGTCACAATCCCGGGTGTCAGGCAGTGGACTAGGAGAAATAAAGAAGCTGCCTCTCGCAGCTGCCAGAGCTCTCTGTAGAGAAGGGGAAGGAGAGAAGATGTGGCAATTTCCCAGGCAGGAGGGGATATGAGCTCCACGTGGCCTGCAGTAGGGCCCAGACATCAGGGCAGAAAGCAGAGAAGCAGGATGGCAGAGAAACAACGGTTGATTTTTACCAACGGCGGTTGCTAAACATGAAGCTGAGCCGCAGTCTCCAACCCCCAACCCAGAGGGCCCCTCCTCAAATATCCTCCAAGATCGAACACTGTGGAGCCCAGAGGAATCTGAGAAAATGCGACTGAAACTCTCGCTAACACTGACAGGGATTGAGACTGAGACTAGTGACTACAATTAAACATCTATAAGGGCGGGAGAAAGGCATTATTAAGACTTTATATAAAGCAAGGATCCAAGAGGCTTAGACACCACCTACTGGAAACCAAAAGAAAAGTGCTTTCTTTGCAGCAGGCTAAAGAGAGATCTTTATATAATAAATCTTCTTTCTGGAAAAAAAAAGCAGAATACACTTCCACTAATGCCCAGATGGAGAAATAGTCCATTAAACACCATGAACAACCAAGGTAAAAAGGCATCTCAGGAAGAAAAAAATCTTCAGAAAATAAGCTTACATAGAAATATGCAACTTAAATGACAGAATTCAGGATGGTACTTTTGAAAAAACTCAGTGAGATCAGAAATTTCAACAATTTCAGGAATTGAAAAAACAACTAGATGAGCAGAATGAGTTCTTCATCAAGGAGATTGAAACCCTCAAAAAAAAAA
>NW_024342542.1:1409611-1421897 GCF_902729225.1 Pteropus medius | reverse complement strand
ATGTGGTGACAGAAAGAAATCTAACTATGGGAGGTGAACACACAGTGTAAATATATATATATGCCTTACTGTTAAAGTGTACAGCTGAAATGTATTGGATTTCGTTAACCAATGTTACCATAAAAACCAAATTAATTAATTTTTTAAAATGCGGAGTTTTCTCTTCCCAGTGCCACAATAAAAATCAGAGAAATTGAAAGCATGGGAAGTATTTGGCTTATCCCAATTGGCTTTGAAGACAGAGAGGCCCACATGGTGAGGCATGCAGTTGGCCTCTAGAAGCAGAGAGTACCCACTAGCTGTCGGTCAGCAAAGAAATTGGAAGCTCAGTGCTACAACTGCAAGGAACTGAATTGCCAATAATGTGAATAAGGCTGGAAAAAGATTCTTCCTGAGAGAGCCTCCTGGTAAGAGTCCAATGTGGCCAATATTTTGACTTTGGTTTTTTGAGACCATTAAGCAGAGAACCCAGCCAAGCTCACTTGGACTTCTGACCTACAGAACTTTGAGATAATAAATGAGTGTTGTTTTAGGCTACTAAGTTTGTAGTGATTTGTTACACAGAAATAGAACCCTAATACAGTATTTGTCAGTTGGGTATCTATGAATGAGGAGATATGCTACACTGAAGAGAGGGGACTTTTCAAGGGAATAATTTACAAAGTGTTTGGGAACTTGTCATCTGTAGTCTTGGCAACGGTAGAGATTTATAAACACGGGAATGTGTCCACAGTGAGAACTGCATAATGGAGAACTGTTATGGGTTGAATTGTATCCTCCAAAAAAGATACATTGAAGTCCTAACCCCCATTACCTCAAAATGTGACCTTGCTTGGAAATAGAAACAGGAACATTATCACTTTGGGGGATAGTTGTCCTCATAAGTCTTTGAAATGTTGATATTTGTCAGTAAGAAGATTTGCACACTAGAAATTAGTGTGTGTGCATCATCACCAGAAGAAAAGTATTACAATGGACATATCAAATATGTGTATTATCTTTGGGAAAGATTGTCAAAATCACGAGTTAAATTAAAAGTACCAAGGTGTGTGAAATTACTATTATTGTACATTATTTTCAATATTGTAAATTACCATTCCTAACAAAACATTATTTGCAATATTGTAAATAATCATTACTAGAATTTATCAGTTATAAATTATATTTGCCTTTAATACTACTAGTCATAATACAGACAGCTACATGCCTAGCAGTTTTAAACACTTTACATATATAATTTCATTTGATATTCACTCTGTCCCTATGAGTTAATAAGCATTATTTTTATCCCCATTTTACAGAGGTATTGAGAGGTAATATGATTTCTCTCAAAGACATACAGCTAGGACAAGGAAAAGGCAAGAATTTTTTTTCTTAAAATGCAAGCAGGCACTAATTAAATTTTTTTTCTTTATGACCTAGTTAAAATCTTTTTTTAAATTTTTATATCTTTCTTTTATAACTTTATTGAGATGCAATTCACATACAGTAAAATTTATCCATTTAATGTGACAATTAAATTAATTTTAGTATATTCACAGAGTTGTGCAACCATCACAATAGAACTTTAGAATATTTTTATCATCTCAAAAAGAAACCCCACACCCATTAAGAGTCATTCTCCATTTCTTCCCCCTCCCCCAACCCAAGCCCTTAACAACCACTAATCTACTTTTTGTCTCCATAGTTTTGTCTACTCTGGACATTTCATATAAATGGAATCATACAATATGTGGTCATTTGTGACTGGCTTCTCTCAAAAACATGATTTCAAAGTTCATCCATGTTGTAGCATGTATCAGTACATCATTCCTTTTTATTACTGAATGATATTCTATTGTATGGATATACCACATTTTGATTATCTAATCATCAGTTGATGGACATTTGTGTTGTTTCCACTTTTTGGCTACTACGAGTAATATTGCTTGTGAACATTTGTGTATAAGTTTTTTGTTTTTTTTTAATGGATATATGCTTTCATTTCTGTTGGGTGAATATCCAAGAGTGAAATTCCTGGATCATATGGTAATTCTATGTTTAACATTTTGAGAAACTTCCAAACTGTTTTCCCAAACAGCTGCACCACTTTACATTCCACCAGCAATGTAAGATGGGTCCAATTTTTCCACGTCTTCAACACTTGTTATTCTCTTTTTTATTCTAGCCATACTAGAATGGGTGTCAAGTGGTATCTCATGTTTTTAATTTCCATTTCCCTGATTCCTAATGATATTGAGCAGCTCTTCATGTGCTTAGACCATTTGTATACATCATTTGGAGAAATGGTTATTCAGATTCTTTGCCTATTTTTAAGTTGGGTTATTTATTTGTTTTTATTATTGAGTTACAAGAGTTATTTATATATTCTGGATACAAATTCCTTAGCAGATATATGATTTACAAATATTTTCCCCCATTTTGTGGAGTGACTTTTTACTTTCTTGATAGTGTAATTTGTAGCATAAAAGTTATTAATTTTGATGAAATCCAATTTACCTCCTTTTTTAAAAATATTGTATTCTTTTGGTGTTGTATCTAAAAAACCATTAAGGGCAGGATTTAAATACAGATTTGGCTCCAGTGTTCACATTCTTCATCATTACACTACACTACCTGTCTAGAAATTAAATCACTGTTAGTATTATCACACATGAAGTCATTGTGAGAGTTTTGCATTTTGAACCGAAAAAATATATATCCAAGAGACAAACAAATCTCCAACCCTAGCACAGACCTCAGAAGGATTCTGAGTTGGGGCTGTGAGGCCCATTTTTTGGGAGAAGTACTGAGGCTCAGGTGAGAGAAGGACTGTCCCCTGGATACTCTCACAAGGCTGTCTCTCGCATGTGCTTCCTCTCAGCCATCAGAACCTCTCCCACACAGAGATTCACACACAAACAAAATGCTGGATCAGGGGGAAACTACTTTACTCATTTTAATGAATTTTCTAGAAGGGTAATGACAGGAAATTAACGACTCTAGAACTATAGATATCCTGCCAGGAACCACACAAGGACTCTGAAATAAGCAGCTTCTATATTCGGTCTGCTCCTACATGGCAGCCACGGCTAAATGGATCTACCTGGAAGAACGGTACTCCACCACAGCCTGAGACTCATTTACTGTTTAATGTTCCCAGCCACATCCAGGGTATATAGCAGTCCTTAGTGTTGAGAAACAATTGGAGAACCCAGAAAATAAGAAGAAATGTGAACATATGTGGGATTGAGGTAACAATTGGGAGAGTAAGGAAACCTATACCAGGTATTGGGGAATAGCTAGAAGCAGCAGAAACATCCTAAGACATTAGGAAAAAAAAGCCATAGGGACCAGGGAACAGACACTATAGTGATGTGAACAGCCAGAGAGACTGTCAAACAGCCAGAGAGTCAGAGAACAGTCCTTGTTGTTAGAGGACAGCCAGAGAGTCTAGAACAGCCAAATAGAAGAAGAAATGCTCCCTAAATGTCATGCAACAGCCAGAAACCCTAGGATACAGCTAGAGGATAAGGGAACAATTTCAGGCTGAGGAAACATTCCAAGAAACAAGGAAACAGCAGAAGGAACAAGGGAGCAGTGTCTAGACTTGAGGAACAGAAGGATTGTCAAATATCTGAAGAGACCACAAAACAGTCTTTATATTTGGGAGACAGTCAAAGGGACTACAAAATAGCCAGAGCAAGAGGGGAGAGACCTTGAGGATAAGGCCACGGCCTCAAAGACCAAGAAATAGTCTCTAAAGTGTAGGGAATAGAAAAATAAGAAAGCAGTCTGAAGGACTGGAGAACCACCAGAGTCCAAGGAACAATTACAGGGATTGAAAGAACAACCAACAAACCAACATACAGAGAAAAGAGAACAATGACTGGTCTTAATATATGGTCATCAGAAACTGCAGGGAGTAATTATAAAGATCAATGACACTATGCTGATGACTAATGAGAATTCAACAGACACAATCATGAGAGTTAATATAACATCAGCAGACATGACTATGGGGACTCATGTTGGTCAAAGACACTGTACTGGTGGTTAATACGGGATCATCTGAAACCATAAAGGGCTCTAATGTAAGGTAAGCTCTAATGAGCCTCATCCATTATGCTGGGGCTCATGAGGTCAATACATTGTATTAGTGGATAATGAGGTACAGTGAATGGGGATAGTGAATGGGCTGATGCTGGGATAGAGACAAAAACAGAATAGTGGTGGCTAATGGCTAGTTAGCAGAGTGATAAAGAGCTAATGTGGGGTCAGGAGGCACTGAGTTGATATTTTACGAAGATCAAAAACACTACTTTTGACCAAGATTAGCAGATACTATAATGACACTAATTAATATAGGGTCAGCAGCAGATACCATGATTGAGAAACATGAGGCAAGGACTAAACTAGTGGCTGGTAGTCAACAGTTACAGTGTTGAGGTTAATACAAGCTTAGTATACACAGTGATGAGTCCTAAGGTATGGTTAGCATACACTGTACTGGGGCAGCACTGCATTCAGACACTGTATTAGTGGTTGATCAATAGGCACAGTGATGAGAGTTATTGTGGGGTCAGCAACACTGTGATTGGGACTTAAGAGAGCCAGAGACACTACTCATGGCTAGCAGGTGGTCAACAAGGTGAGGTTAGTGTGGAATCAGCCAACACTGTGCTGGAAGCTCATGGAAGTTAGTCTCTGTTCTTATGGCTAATTGGGGATCAGCAGAGTGATGGCATCTAAAGTAGTTTCAGCAAATACATGCTAGAGTCTCACAGATGTCAAAGAAACTACTGTTAGCTAATGAAAGATCATCAGACATCATGATGGGGGCTAATGTGGGGTCAGCAGATTCTACTCATGCCTCAACAGGTCAAAGACACAATATTAGTGGCTAAAGGGAGTAGGGTTCAGCAGAAGCAGTGATTCGGCAATGGCAAGGACCAAAAACATGGTTATGGTCCCTCAAGGAGATCATACTCTGTGCTGGTGACTAATAAATCAGAAGACATTAATGTACAGTCAGCAGATACATTGAGAGGCTATAATGTACAGTCAGAAGACACAGTGAAGGGGGCTATTTTAAGGAAAGCAGACACTGCTGGGTGTTCAGGTAAAAAAAAACTTGGAACTTGGTAAATGAGAGATTGGAAGACAGCATGACAAGGTCTTGTTCTGCAGACATGGTGCTGGGGCTCAGGAGGATCAAAGTCATCCTATTGGTGACAAATTGTGGAACAACAGGTAAATATTGGTGCAATTGTACTGTCCTGTGCGTTTATGGGGGGCAAAGATACTGTACTGGTGGCTAATAAATCAGCAGACATAGTGATGGGATATAATGTAAGATGAGCAGACACTGAGATTAAAACTCATTGGGTTAAATATATTGTATGGTAGCCAATGGGAGATCAACAGACAAAATGGTGAGGACCAACATGAGGCCAGACACTGCATTAGATCTAAAGGAAGGTAATAAGACATATCACTGTGAACTAATGGGAGGTCAGCAGTCACAATGCTGAATCTAAAGGAGGGCAAAAAGACATGATATTGAGTTAATGGAGGATCATCAGTCAAGTCACTAAGCTGGAGGCTAAAGGGATAAAAAGACAGTATGCTGTGAGCAAATAGGAGTCAGCAAAAATTGTAATTGGTACTAGACTTATCAGGGTGATTATTTCATAAGTTATATAAATGTGTAATCACTATGTTGTACAGCTGAAACTAATGTAATATTGTATGCCAACTGCAAGTGAAAATAAAAAACTTAAAAACTAATAAGTCGTATACTTTAAAATGGTTAAAACTGTGAATCAATGTAAATTTTATCTCAATAAAAAATTTAAAACGAAAAATTATAATGGTAACAAAAAGAAATGGAGACGTAATACTATGAGCTAATGTCGAGGGGCAGCAGACTCTGCTGGAATAATAAGTTGTAATAAGACAAGATGTTGTGAGCTAATGATAGGTTAGCAGACATTGTACTCTGGGCTAAAGGAGATATAAGAACTGCTGTAAGCTTGTGGGATGTTTGTAGACACTGTGCTGACATGTATGTCATAGAGGTAAAAACTGTCATGGTGGCTAATGGAAGATTAGGAGAGATTGTGCTTAGGCTATTGAGAATCAAATACACACAGGAGTTTTAGCCAGTAGGGGATCACCATGCAAGTGACAGTAGCTCATAGGCAGCCAGCACAACCCATCATGGGGCCTCACTAAAGGTCACTTTCATGGAGTAAGACCATTTCTAAAGTCTTGGAAGGACTGAGTCCCCCATTGCCAATGTCTTTCATCTGATCTAGTGGTCAGATTCCTGAATCTCCCAGGCAGCTCCTGGTGTGGGAACAGGGAACTTTTTATTGTCGTTTTTAAAATTTTAACTGAAATATAATTTACATACAATAAAATGCACAGATCTTAAGTTTACTCATTCGATGACTATTGTATACACCTATTAATGTACACTTCAATCAAGATACAGAATAGTTCCATCACCCCCAGAATTTCCCTCCTACCCCTTATGAGTTAATTCTCACCCCAGAGGCAACCACTGATCTGCTTTCTATCACTATAGATTGCTTTTATTTATGCTTGACACTTTCCATCAAATTTAATGTTTTGAATGGATGGGCTGAAGATTGGATGAATTGATGGGATGGCATCTTGATAAATTTAATTAATATTTAGTAAATTGGGGTGAGGGCATGCAGTATATAAAATGCAGACAGTGTAATATGTATACTAAAGTGTATGCTGTATTGGGGGGCATCTGATCATTGATTCAAATACCCTGAGTCATCAAAATCATTATGGAACATTCAGGGAAAAAAAGAAGATATTTCATTTAGCATCAATTTACTATGGCATAGTGCTACAAAATACTAAAGAAAAAGGATTCACTTTTGCTTACCAAAAAAGGTGCAATAGAAAACATTCTCAGACAAAGTTGAGGGTTGCCACTAATAGACCTCCACTAAAGAAAACTCTAGAGGGTATTTTTCAGGCAAAGAAGTAAATGGTCTTGGGACGAATGCAAAAAGGAATAAAAAGCAACAAAATTGGTGAATATATGGGTAAAATGAAATGAATGAGGAGGTGTGTATGTGTGTACATATGCGTTTATACACACAGATATTACATATACATATGTATATAAACCCCATAATACATCACTATATTTTGAAATATATGTATATACATATATGAACAAAGTTTCTTGTAAAAAATTAACTTACAAAGACAATTTCTTGGAGAGAACTATAAAATACTGTTGAAAGTCAAAAAGGATGAGTTAAGACTTCAGTTCCAGTATCCTGCCCAGTAAGGAAGCGGTTAGCCAAAATGATGTCTGGAGGTTTAACTGAAGCCAAACCTGCCACTCGAGAAATCCAGGAGATTGTTAATGTGGTTAAATCACAGCTTGAATGAAAAACAAATGAGACTTATGAAGAATTCGAAGCTGTAGAATACAAAACTCAAATGGCCAAAGACTTGAACACCCATATCAGAAAAGATATTTGTACACGGTGTTCATAGCAGTATTATTCATAGTGGCCAGGACATGGAAGCAACTGAAGTATCCTACAATAGATGATTGGCTAAAGAAGCTGTGGTACATATATACAATGGAATATTATTCAGCCATGAGTAAAGAGATGAAATACTGCCATTTGTGACATGGATGGACCTCAAGATAATCATACTAAGCGAAATAAGCCAGACAGAAAAAGTTGAAAAAATCACATGATATCACTTATATGTGATATCATAAAAGCAACAAATGAACAGGACAAACAAACAGAGACTCATAGACATGGACAATAGACTAGTGGTTACCAGAGTGGAGAAGGGTGGGGAGAGGAGGGAAGTAGATAGGGTAAAGGGGGACAAATATGTGGTGACAGAAAGAAATCTAACTATGGGAAGTGAACACGCAATGTAAACAAATATATGCCTTACTGTTAAAGTGTACAGCTGAAACACTGGATTTCATTAACCAATGTGACCATAAAAATAAATGAATGAATAAATAAGTTAATTAATTAATTAATTAATTAAAAATTCAAGTGGTTGCTGGAAGAAATTACTACATTAAGGTACGAGTAGGTCACAATAGTTATATTCACCTGAAAATATTCGAAGCTCTTCCTCAACAAAATCAGTCTTTGACACTTACTGGTTACCAAACTGATAAAAGCGGGGACGATGTAGAACAGCCACTTTGGAAACAGTCTGGAAGTTTCTCAAAAAATTAAAAATGGATATGTCTTTTGACCTAGCAATTGCACTCCTGGGTATTTATCCAAAGAAAACCAAAGCAATAATTCGTAAAGATCTATGCACCCCTATGTTCATGGCAGCACTATTCACAATAGCCAAAATATGGAAGCGACCTAAATGCTCAACAGATGACTAGATAAAGAAGTTATGGTTCATATATACAATGGAATAATACTCAGCCATTAAAAAAATGAAATCTTACCATTTGTGATGACATGGATGTACCTAGAGGTTATTATGCTGAGTGAAATAAGTCAGAAATAGAAAGATAAATAAAATATGACTTCACTTATATGCAGAATCTAAGGAATGAAAAGAACAGACTAATCAAAAACAGATTCGTGAATATAGAAGAAAATCTGGCGATGGCCAAAGGAGAAGGAGTTTGGGGGTTGGGAGAAAGGGGTGAAGGTAGTTGATAGATGGTCACGAGAATGGGGAGCACAGCATAAGGAATGCAGTTAGCAGTACTATAATGGCTATGCGTAGAGCCAGAGGGGTAATAGAGTAATCGGAGGATTATTTCATAAACTATATAAACGTCTAACCAATGTACTGTATACTTGAAACTAATAATAAAATAAAACTTTAAAAGAAAAATATTTGGCAATGTAATTTTATTTCTATGCATAAGTAGTTAATTATAATAAAAAATAATAATAATAAAGAGAAGAAAATGGCGTAGGTGATAAAAGGCTCTGTTCATCCCTCTGGCAACCAAATCAACGTTGTGATGGAAACAAGGAGCAAACAGCAAGGAAAATATCCTGGAATCTAGATGAAGAAGCCATACAAGTAGGGAGAGAACTAAGAAATCACCCTGCAACAGCAGAAGGTAGGACAGGGCAAGGACACATGGCTGCCCAGTCCCGAGAGACTGAGCAGGATGGAGGCTGCGGCAGTGGCAGCCAGCAGCTGCAGGCATCTCTTAAAGGGACCGTGCCCACAAGCAGACTTTCATGGCAATGAACCTGCTCGCTCTGAGCACCAACACCAGTTCGGCTGCGCAGAGAGCACCAGAGACTTACAGAGGAACACTGAGTTGTCAGAGTCAGGGCCAGAGGCTAGGGTCTCTCCAAACAGAAGTGACGGCGATATCCATTGTTCCTCTGTTGAGGCTTCCCTCTCCCAGTGCATGCACTCGGTGCTGCTATAGCTGAGACATCATCAAACTGGATAATAGAGGTCACTCAGTCCAAAGGATTCCCTGAAACAACGCCTCCCCTAACTTGTGGCTCCATCCCAGCCACATCCAGGAGTGTCCTCAGCGAGTTCAGTGCTCTTCCTGAGCAGAGCCAGGACTCATACTGGTGGCAGCGGGCCTCGGTTTCTGGTGTGGTTTCATGAGGCAACTATAAGCACAGCATCTGTGGATTGCTTGCTGAATCTTAACAGGTGGCCCTGGAGGGGCACAACCTGGGGTTAAACTTGGCCTGCGGCTGAACCCTCTCAGGATTGTGCCACTGGACACCTACTAAACAAAACTGCGCTAATAAGACCAGGAGATTTAGGAACTTTGCTTACTACATAGAAACAGACACAGAAAGGCAGCCAAAATGGGAAGACAAAGAAGCAGAAACCATATGAGAGAACAGAACAGAGATCCAGAAATAATGGAGTCAAGTAATCCAAGAGATGCAGAGTTCAAAACACTGGTTATAAAGATGTTCAGTGAACTTAGGGAAAGAGTAGATGAACTCAGTGAGAACTTTAACAAAGAGATAAAAAACATAAAAATGGAAATGGAAATTATAAAAGGAAACCAGTCAGAAATGAAGAACACATTATCTGAGATGAAGAGTATATTAGATGGAAAAAAACAGAGTGGATAAAGAAGAGGATTGAACCACCGATATAGAGGATGGAGAAGCTGAGGACTCTCAATCAGAATGGCAAGAAAAAAGAAACCAAGACTATAATAATAATTTAAAGAGCCTATGGGACACTATTAAAGGTAAAAATATCTGTGTCATAGGGGTACCTGAAGGAAAACAATACACTGAAGAGCTATTAGAAGAAATAATGTTGGAAAACTTCCCTCAGCTGGTGAATGAAATAGATATACAAACCCAGAAAGCTCAGAGAGTCCCAAAAAAGATGAACCCAAAGAGACCCACACCAAGACACATTATAATTAAAATGCCAAAGCTTAAAGACTAAGAGAGAATCTTAAAAGCAGCAAGAGAAAAGCAGTTAGTTACCTACAAGGGAGCACCCATAAGACTGGCAGCTCATTTCTCAAAAGAAACCATGCACGACAGAAGGGCTTGACACAAAATTTTTGACGTGATGAAAACCCAGGATCTTTATCCAAGAATACTTTATCCAGCAAAGCTATCATTTAGAGTTGAAGGACAGATAAAGAGCTTCCCAGACAAAAATAAGTTAAAGGAATTTATCAACACCAAGCTAGTATTACAGGAAATGTTGGACTGGCTTTTTTAAGAAGAAAAATCATGTATCAAAACATGAATAAAAAGTGGTAATAACTACATTCCTACCAATAAGTACCTCAAATGGAAAAGAATTAAATGTTCCAACCAAAAGATAGAGTGGCTGAATGGATAAGAAAACAAGACCCCTACATATGCTGCCTACAGGAGACTCACTTCAGATTAAAAGACACACACAGACTAAAAGGAAGGGGATGGAAAAAGGTATTGCTTTGATGTACCTAGAGGGTATTGCATTGAATAAAATGGGAAGGATAGAGAAAGATAAATATTGCATGATTTCACAAACATGTGGAATCTAAAGAACAAATAAACAACAAAAATAAAAGCAGTAGTAAACTCATAGATACAGAGAATATTTAGAGGGATACTAGATGGGAGGGAAAAAAAGGCAAAGGGATCAAGGAGTACAAATGGATAGTTGCAGAATAGATATAGAGATGTAGAGTGTATCATGGGGAAGATGGCTAAGAATGTAATATGTAAAGAGGAAAGAGGGGGACTAGATTTAGTGGGGTGACCACTTTGCAAGTTATGTGGATCTCTGATTACTAGGTCGTACAACTGAAACTGGTATATTATTATATGCCAACTATAATTATAAAAATCTAATTGAATTGTACAATGTAAATATAAGCAACTAATTGTCTATTATATTTCAATAAAACCGTGAGAAAGCTTTTTAAAAAAGATAAACAGCCCATTAGAAAACAGTGAGCAAAGGATATAAACAGCCAATGCACAGAAGAGAAAACTCAAACAGCTAATCAACAGAGAGGAAGATGTTCAACTTCACCACTAATTAGAGAAATTCAAATGAAATCGAAAAAAATGAGCTATCCCCTAAGGATATCAGGACATATTTTCACACTGATGTAAGAGCCAAATTGTTACAGGTGCACTCTGTGCCCTGGTGATCTGATGGTTCAAAGAGCTCTATCAAATGGTGAGGGGAGTCTTCATAGAGAAGCTTTGTCCATAGTACAAAGCAAGGGCCGGCTTATGTGAGTTCTCTGATGTTCTGTGAGGTGTGCTTTCCGACAAAAGGCTTTCCCACATTCTGGACATTCAAAAGATCTCTCTCCTGTGTGAATTTGCTGATGTTTAATGAGGCGTACTTTCAAATAAAAGGCATTTCCACATTCATTGCATTCATAAGGTTTCTCTCCTGTGTGAGTTTTCTGGTGTTGATAAAGGGATTTCTTCATACTAAAGATTTTTCCACATTCACTGCATTCATAGGGTTTCTCTCCTGAATGCAGTCTCTGATGTTCAATGAGGCGTGCTTTAACATAGAATGCATTGCCACATTTATTACATTCATAAGGTTTCTCTCCTGTGTGAATTCGCTGATGTATTCCAAGAGACGAGTGCACCCTGAAAGATTTTCCACATTCATTACACTGATAGGGCTTTTCCCCTGTGTGAGTTCTCTGATGATTGTTGAGAGTCGTCTTCATTCTGAAGAATTTCCCACATTCCTCACATTTATAGGGTTTCTCGCCTGTGTGAGTTCTCTGGTGTTGATTTAGGGACTTCTTTGCACGGAAGTTTTT
>NW_024342542.1:1347573-1409594 GCF_902729225.1 Pteropus medius | reverse complement strand
CATAGGGTTTCTCCCCAGTGTGAGTTCTCCAGTGTTGGGTAAGAGATATCTTAACACGAAATTTTCTCCCACATTCACTACATTCATAGGGTTTCTCCCCTGTATGAGTTCTCTGATGAATCATGAGGGTTGCCTTTTCAGAAAAGGTTTTCCTACATTCGGTACATTCATAGGGTCTCTCTCCTGTGTGTGTTCTCTGATGTAGAATGAGTTGTGACTTCCTGCCAAAAGATTTCTCACATTCATTACATTCAAAGGGCTTTTCCCCTGTGTGTGTTTTACGATGAGCAATGAGGTATGATCTTGCACTAAAGGTTTTTGCACATTCACCACATTTATAGGGTCTCTCCCCCGTGTGTATTCTCAGATGTTCAATAAGGTTTGATTTCCTGCAGTACGTTTTCCCACATTCACGACATTCGAAGTTTTTATCTCTTGTGTATGTCCTTTTATGTCCAACAAAGCCCATTTTCTTGTAGAAAACTTTCCCATATACATTATATTCAAGAGTTTGACTCAAAGTTTGAATCTTCTGATGCTGAAGTAGGTCATTATCATGCCTGAATGCACTACCCCCAACAGAATTGTTGCCACACAGCAGTGAGAGAGACCCTTTAAAAACAAATCAGATCATATCATTATTACAGTCAAAACCCAACAATGGCTTTCCTTGTCACAGTATAAAATTAAAGTGCTTAACATAGCCTATAAAATTCTACATAATTTGAACCCCAACTAACTTTCTGATACCACCTCTTAACATTCTCACCACCCACCCTTAAGCCACAATGGCGTCTTTTCTATTATTAGAACATAGCTCTCAGACTAAGCTTGGCATTTACTAATCTCTCTATCCAGAATATTCAAAATCTACATGGCTCCATCTCTCTCAAATCACTGATGTTGGTAGAATAATGTTAACCTCACCAAAAAGTCTTCCTTGACCACATTCCCTAAAAGCACATATCCCATTGTTGTCCTTTTATCTTGCATTGATTTTCTTTCACCACCAAACATTATGTATTTGTTTGCTTCTGACCTCTTTCCCTCATTTAGACTTGCAAGCTCCACGAGAACAGAGATATTAGTTTATTCACTGCTCGCTCCCCATATCTAGAACATGACCAGCATATAGTTGACTCTCATTTAAGATTTGGTGGATCACTAAATGAATATGTAAATGAATGCCTGGCAGCAGAAGGTGTCCAAGACAATGGAGAGAAGGAAGGCAATTGAGAATACTAAAGAGAGAGAGAGAGTAGCTAAAAATAAATGTCTAAGATGAAGCAGGCAGGGATAGATAAGAGTGATAAATAATCACAAAAATCACTATAAAATAGGAGAGAGCACTTAGCTGTGAGCATGAAATTGGGGTGTGTGATTTAGACATCTGAAGTATACAGACCCTCTATCCTCCAGTCATTTTCAAAGAGCAAGGGCCTCTAAAAAAGATTTCTGAAAAACACTGCCCAGAGATAACCTTAGATCTGAATTCCTGGGCTCTTATTGTCCCTGTTTTCATATGCCCAGTTCCTGCTCACTCACCTGGGTAACCATGGCCTGAGGATTCCTCCTCTAACACCCATAGCTCTTCTCCTCGCTCCAACTTGAAGATCATCTCTGGTTTGGCCACGCAGAGGCCTGTTAATGGGAAATGGCACAGGACATGGGCCAAGTTGTCTGAACTTTAGGGCCTCTGATGGAGAAGAAAAGTGCATCTTCATGAGCTGCACAAGGAAGGGGGCCCATTTAAACCTTTCATCGGGGGAAGTGAGAACAAACACACTCTTCCTGGTGCCCCAAACTGAATAATCATCCGTGACCCTTGAATCTAAAACTAAGGTATCATTAAACTCTACAAAAGCTATACATGTTACAGCAATCAAGAAAAGAAACACATGCTACCAGGAGTTACATGAACAATAATCCTCACCCACGGATGCCAAGTTACTGTAGTTCTCCAGCATTACATCCTTGTGCATGGTCCTCTGAGCAGAGTCCAGTCTGTACCACTCTTGTCGGGTAAAATCCACAGCCACGTCCTCAAATGACACAGATTCCTGTAACAAACAATCTTCAATGATCAGAATGGGATACATAGGAAAGATGCATGCAAACTAATTCTCTCAATAGATAACTATTGAGAATTGACAAGAAGAACTACACTGGACACCTGACTCTGTCTTGCTTGATATTATACTTTGTTGTGGCAGCGGGGGGCGGGGGCCCAGAACAGCCCTGCTCTGTCTTACTTTATCAATTCATGAAGAAAAGACTACTTACTACTGAGTTAACACTATGTGTTTGGACCTGTCCCAGTGGCTGGAGAAATAAGAAGAAGACAGAGTGCCTGCTCTCAAGGAGCTCATATCCCAGCAAAGATACCTGTATATAAACACATCCCTGCAACGAAGTGTTACAAGAGCTATGCTGAACATGTGTACAGAGCGCAATGGGCTTTCACAAGGGAGGGAATCAGATTCCACTTTGCATCATCAATTGAACTTCACTTGGGGAGGTAGCGCTTTGCATGCATAAACAAGAATATCATTTCCCTCATGAATATTGGGCCATAGCATAAAAAACAGCAAAAAGACACAAAACGCACATGATGAGTTATAGAACTACATATGGCACAGTATGACAGGAAAATAGTGCTTCAGGCTATGATGAGATAAAGAGCTATAGAGACATTCAAGGACCAGACAGCGGAGAAATTTTCAACTTTTTTTCCTGTAGCTCTTCAGTCTCCAAAATACTTGACTCCTTACACAATCAGAATATTTTCTAACCTTCCCACAATATATCCATATTTATAAATCATACAGAAGTACTATCAAGTGGGAGAAAGGGAGAGAATATTACTCCTAGTATAACAATATGAGCAGCTGGGTTAAGACTGGTGCCATATATTGAAATTAGCAAAACATGAGAGACAATGGGTTGGCAGAAGGGGAAACTGAGAAAGATCTTGGGCCCGAGCTGAAGTGTTTATGGCACATACTAATAGAGATGTTCAGCTGGCAGGTGATTCTGGAGTTCAAGAGAGAAGGCTAGGATAGACCACGGATTGGGAAGCAATAGCTTTTCAGTGCTAAATGAAGCCACAAGAATAAATGGGATGGCTAACGGAGAACAGAGCTTGAGAGAAACAGGAAGTACAGAGACAGTAGAGACAACAATATGACATAAAAATTGAAGGGGGGGCTGTGGGGCAGAGAAAATGGGAGAAATTCTTTTAATCTCATGCCTGCCCCAAAGTAAGCTCCAGTGTGAAAGCTGCAACCATGCAGCAGGAGGCACCTCAAATTCTAAAGGAGAAGAATCCTTTTCTTTGGCCAAAGAAATAGTGATCTGAAGAGAGTGAGAAGGATTCCCATAGCTTTCTTTCTAACCTCCCACCATTCAGCCCCAAAGGCAAACCTGGTTACAGAAAGTGAGTGCAAGAGTGGAGAGACTAAAGTCTCAACTGTCCAGCCAGAGGACCAAGAAGGGGGATCCCTTGGAGCGGGAGTGTGGGAAAAATTGGCCTAAAAAAACTAGCTTTGAAATATGTGAAGCAAAATTGAAAGAACTGAAAGGAGAAATGGGCAAATTTACAATTATGACTGCCAACTTTCAGCACCTCTTAGTAATAAAAGTAACTGGTAGACAAAAAACAATATATAAAAACTGAACATCACCAATCAACCAACTGACTTAACAGAACTTTCCACTCAAAATAGAGAGGTTAACAGTTTCTTCGAGTACACGTGGAATATTCACCAAGCTAGACCGTATCCTGGATCATAAAACAAACCTCAACACAATTAAAGGACCCACTGGGTACCAAGGAAAACCGACCTACAACAATCAACTCTGAGATACATCCTAATAAAACTACTAGAATTTAAAGACAAAGAAAAAAATTCCTCAGGGCCTCCAGGCAAAAGAATAAAATAAATTACAAGGCAAAAGAATTAGGATGGCATCAATTTCTCAAAAACAACTTACGAAGTAAAGCAACAGTAGAACAGCTTCAAGAAACTTAAGGAAAGAAAGTATGAGCAAAGGAAATTATACCCAGCCAAGATATCCTTTAAGTATCAAGGCCTTTAGAAAAATCAGTCTGGAATGTGCTAGAACACATATGGCCTTCCTAAGGAATTTATTAGAGTTGTGTTGTCCAATACGGTAGCTATTAGCCACATGTAGCCATTTAAATTTACATTTTGATGACTTAAAATGGTATAAAATTTAAAATTCAGTTCCTCAGTCAGACTAGACACATATCCATTGTTCAATAACCAAATGTAGCTAGTTATAATACTACACATTATAGATACAGAACATTCCCATCATTGCAAGAAGCTCTATTGGATGACACAATGCTAAACAATGACCTTCGCCCAACCAAAAATAATGAATGGGAAAATTTTGGCAAGAGGGTTGACAGTGAGCATTTCATGTATTTAACTATAGAGCTAAAACTAAAACAAGGCTGTGGTCATGAGTTGAAGGATAAACATTAAGGGTTCTGACAAAGTAGAAAAACTGCAACTAAAAAACAGGAGAAGAGAAAGAAAAAGGGGAAAGCTGAATAAGATCATTAACTGCTGGATAAGTAATAGGCGAGAGACATATTAGATGGTAAAAGAGTAATAAGGAAAAAGTCAGTTGTACGACCATTATGGAAAACAATATGGAGATTCCTCAAAAAATTAAAAATAGAACTACCAAATAATCTAGCAAACCTACTTCTGGGTACGTCCAAAGGAAATGAAATCACTATACTGAAGAGATATCTGCACTCCCATGTTCAATGGAGCGTTATTTACAACAGCCAAGACATGGAAACAATCTAATTGTCCATTGACAGATAAATGAATAAAAAAGATGTGGTATGTGTACATGGAATATTATTCAGCTATGAGAAAGAAAGAAATTCCGCCATTTGCAACAACATGGATGGACCCTGAGGGCATTATGGCAAGTGAAATAAATCAGAGAAAGATAAATACTGTACGATCTCACTTATATGTGGAATCCAAACAAAAAAGTCAAACTTATAGAAGCACAGGGTATAATGGTGAATACCAGGTGTGGGGGAAATGGGGAGATGTTGGTCAAAGAGGACAAAGTTACAGTCATGTAGGATTAATGTCTAGAGATCTAATGTACAGGCATGATGACTATACTTAATACTGTATTGAACAAAGGAAATATGCTGGAAGTAGATTTCAGGTGCACTCATCACACAAACAAAGATAACTATGTGAGGAGATATGTTAATTAGCTTGACTATAGTAGTCTTTTCACTATGTATATACATATCAAATCATCATGTTGTATATCTTAAATATATACATGTTTTTGGAGTAAGTCAAAGTTTATTGATTGAAGAGGTGCCACCTGAGAAGATGGGTGCCTTAATGGTACCTCAAATCCATCTTTAGAAAGAACAGGTTTCAGCTTTCTTTTATGTTAAGAGAAGGGGAAATGGGAGGAGCTGTTTTTGTAAAACTCAAGCTCAAGCAGAATTCCTCTAATGAATGGCATGTCTATATGCAAGACTAAGCAGAAGCTATTAGCCTATAGGCCATGGGAACAAACCAGACTTGAACAAGATGGAGTAAAAGAGAGACCCAGCAATTCACTCTGTTACACTCCCACCTTTTTTGTTCATTCCTCAGTTTTGAGAAAAAACGCAACTGGTAAAATAAATTTTTATAAATAAGTAAATAAAAAAGAAAGAAAAAAGGGTTAACTAAGGGTACTATAAGAAGTATTAACACAAAGGCAACCCCCAGCATAAAAATATAAACCTTCCTAATTACCAAAAAAATTTAAAGGAAACACTCAATAGAGAAAGAAACACAGTAAATATAACAAATATACATAGTAATTACAACATAATTTAAAATGAGAGAATTGAGACCAAACATATTTGTATCATTTATATTACCAAACAGTAGTACAAATAAATGAGTACAGTTTACTTCATCTATTAAAAGAAAAGGGTTTTCACATTGCCTCATAAAGTAGAACCTAACACAATGCTGTATACAAGAGACATGCTTAAAACGCAGTCATTTTAAAAGGCTAAAATTAAATAAATGGACAAAGGTTTACCAAATGAAAACAATATAAAAGCTGGGATTAAAATACTGATACCAGACAAAGTAAAATCCAAAAGCAATTACATGAGACAAAACAGGATACTTTGTAATGTTAAAAGCCCCATCCACAACGAAGATACAACAATAAGGACATTTGTGAATACTGTGCACAAAGTAACACAGCAAAAGCCTATATGAACCAAAACCTACAGGAATGCAAGAAGAAATAGAAACATTCTCTAATGGGAGACTTTTAACATACCACCCACAGAATTAGACAAATTAAGTGGACAAAAAAATAAGTAATGATATAAGAGACCTAAACAACATAATCAATAATGTGGACCTTTGGATGGATATATAGATATAGATAGATAGACAGAGAGATAGAGATAGTTATAAATACAGATATAGATATATAGAATTATATATATATGTATATATATACATATATATGTATGTGTGTATGTATATATAGAGAGAGGAGGTGGGGACACTGCACCCGGATCATACAGAACATACTTCTTCTGGAGTGCATATGGAATATTCGCAAAAAATGAACATATACTAGGGCGTGAATGAAACAACCTCAGTAGGTTCCCTAAAAAAAAGTATTACAAGCAACACTGATCAAAATAAATGAAGAAATTTAAGAATTAGAAATCGACAAGCCGATTATAAAATTCATATGGAAATAAAATGGACCTAGAATGGCAAAAACTATTTTTAAAAAGGAAAAAGACTTACACTACTTAATTTCAAGACTTATAAACTTACAGTTCTCAGGACAGTGTGGTATTTTTGTAAAGATATATATAAGACAATGTAGAGTTTAGAAATAGACCCACACATATACAGTCAATTGATGTCTGACAAAGGTGTCAAGGATATTCAGTGGGGAAAGTATATTCTTCTCAACAAAAGGCTCTGGAAAAATTGAATAGTCATATCCAAAAAAAACTTCAGAGTTCTGGAAGGATATTTACTGAATTGTTAAGCCTATGATGATCTCTAGAAGGTGAGATTATGAGAAGTTTTCAAATTAAAATTTTTATATTTCTGATCATTTAGTTAAGGTAGTGTCTATCAGGTTTCTTTGTCGTAAAATTTCTAATTTTCCCTATGTAATTACTGAGTAATCTGTGGGGACATACTTTGAGACTACATAATATTTCATTCTTCATTAAACTTTTAACTAATAGCTTTGACATCTACCAATGATTCTTGCTTAGCCCAGTTGTTACTACAATGGTTGCAAAATGGTTATTTTTCTAACTCTATCATTCTTTCCACATTAGTAATCGTCATTAGGCTTTAAGGAAGAGATTTCCCTTCTCTCTTGTTCATTCATTTATTATCAGTATGGACTCATGGTTTATCTTAGTCCCCAACCAGGCTTAACACCCAGCTGACCCAGGGCCATATGCACATGTATGGGTAAAATAACCAGGGAATAGAGAAGAAAATTTTCTGGGACTCCTTCACACAGAAGAATAATGCACCATGATTCCAAAATCTGTTGAAGTCCTAACAGAGGCCGCAGGTATATTGGTAGGATATAGGGATGCAAAAGTTGATGAAATTAAGGTGAAAGTCTGGATGGAAATGGGAATTTGTTTTCTTTTGTTTTGTTTTTATTAAGTTTATTGGGGTAACATTGGTTAATACAATTATATAATTTTCAGGTGTACATTATAATTTGACATCTGTATATTCTATTGTGTGTTTACAACTGAAAATCCAGTTTCCTTCAGCTACCATATATTTGATCCCCTTTACCCACTTCACCCTCCCACTACCCCACTATATTTGACCTCCTTTAACAATCTACCTACCCCTTTCTCACCTACCCCCTACCCTCTAATAACCACTAGTCTATAGTTCGTGTCCATGAGTCTCTGTTTGTCCTGCTCATTTGTTGCTTTTAGGTTTATATTCCACATATAAGTGATATCATGCGATTTTCAACTTTTTCTGTCTGGTTTATTTTGCTTAGCATGATTATCTCAAAGTTCATCCAAGTTGTTGAAAATGGCAGTATTTCATCTCTTCTTATGGCTAAATAATATTCCATTGCATATATGTACCACCACTTCTTTAGCTAATCATCTATCATAGGACTCTTTAGTTGCTTCCATGTCCTGGCCACTGTGAATAATACTGCTATGAACATCGGTGTGAAAATATCTTTTCAGATATCGGTTTTCAAGTCTTTGGGGAAAATACCCAGCAGAGGCATTGCTGGATCATATGGTAGATCCATTCTTAGTTTTTTTGAGGAACCTCCATACTGTTTTCCATAGTGGCTGTACCAATTTGCAGTCCCATCAGCAATGTATGAGGGTTCCTTTTTCTCCGCATCCTCCCCAACATTTGTTATTACTTCTCCTGTTGATTATAGCTATTCTAACAGGTGTAAGATGGTATCGCATTGTGATTTTGATTTGCATTTCCCTAATAGCTAGCGATGTTGAGCATTTTTTCAAATATTTGTTGGCCATTTGTATGTCCTCTAGGGAGAAGTGTCTATTCAGGTCCCCTGCCCGTTTTTTGATTGGATCATTTGTTTGTTTGTTGTTATTGAGTTGTATGAATTCTTTGTATATTTTGGATATTAGGCCCTTATCGGAGGCATTGCTTGCAAATATATTTTCCCATTCGGATGATTGTCTCTTTACGTTGTTGACGATTTCTTTTGCTGAGCAGAAGCTTTTTAGTTTGATGTAGTCCCATTCATTTATCTTAGCTTTTACTTCGAAAATGGGAATGTTTGAATGGACTTTATGTGAAGTAGTTACATCTCTGTTATCTAAATGTATTCCTGAGATTAATATTGTGTCTAACTATGGAACACTTCTACTATCTAGTATTGTAAAACAGAAGAAATGTAAGTTCATCCTTTGGCCAGTATTAATTGCAGGTGATAAATGAGAATCTTTAGAATTGCCCGAGCCCATTCAAGTTGTTTTTCTGAAGCAGTATAGAATATATGGTGGACAAAAAGAGATTATCACTTTAATTAATGGCATGTTAGAAGCTGGAGTGCAGGTCTAACAAATTCTCTTAGAATAGTCTTGTGTGGCTCATTAAAAAAGTGGATGGCTCAGGGAATTAATACGGCTTAAATAAATTAGTTTTGCCTATTAGCATCAGTAGTTCCTGATATGGTCTAACAGTGGAAAAAAAAAACAGGAAGCTAAAGGAGATTGTTTCTAAGCAATTGATGCTGCAAATTTTTTTTCTCGATCTCATTGTTGGAAAACAGTCAACTGGGGTTTGTTTTCATATAGGAAATATAATAATACACTACATCGATGATATCATGATAATATCAGAAACTGAAACTCAAGCTAGGCTGACTTAAATGCAATAGTAACATATAATCAACAGAGGCTAGTTGATAAATCCAGCAAAAGCCCAAGGGCCCACTCAAATGGTGAAATTCTTAGGAATACCCTGGACAGGAGCCCATGACACTCCACATGCAACAAAAGACGAACTGCTGTTGGAAAAAAAATGGTATAGATAATAGAAGCTTTGTTCATCCCTCTTGCAACCACATCAAAGTTGTGACAGAAATATAGAACAAACAGCAAGAAAAGTAGGCTGGGATCTAGGCGAACAGAAGCACTACAATTAGGGAGAGAAATAATTAATCGACCTGCAATGGTAGAAGGTAGGAGGGGGCGAAGACGTGAGTCTGCCCAGTCCCTAGTGGCTGAGTGGGACAGAGGCTGAGGTGTCGGCATCTGACAGCTGCAGATGCCTCTTAAAGGGGCCGTGTCTGCGAGTAGACTTTCCTAGTGACAGACCTGCTTGCTCTGAGCACCAGTGCCGGGACGGCTGCACAGGGGCACCAGGGACATACAGGGGAACACTGAGTTGTTGGAGTGAGGACCGGCGGTGAGGCTTTCTCCTGGGCAGAAGTGCCAACGATAACCGTTGTTCCTCTGTTGTGTTTTACCCCTTCCCGGTGTTCAAACACTGTGTCACCATAGCTGAGATATCATCAAACTGGATAATAGAGGTCACTCCATTCAGAGATTCCCTGAAACACCACCTCCCCCAACTCCAAGCCCCACCCAAGCCACATCCAGGAGTGTCCTCAGCGAGTCCAGTGCTCTTCCTGAGCAGAGCCAAGACTCATACTGGTGGCAGCTGGCCTCGGTTTCTGGTGTGGTTTCATGAGGCAACTGTAAGCACAGCATCTGTGTGTTGCTTGCTGAATCTTAACAGGTGGCCCCGGAGGGGCACAACCTGGGGCTAAACTTGGCCTGCGGCTGAACCCTCTCAGGATTGTGCCACTGGACACCTACTAAACAAAACTGCGCTAATAAGACCAGGAGATTTAGGAACTTTGCTTACTACATAGAAACAGACACAGAAAGGCAGCCAAAATGGGAAGACAAAGAAGCAGAAACCATATGAGAGAACAGAACAGAGATCCAGAAATAATGGAGTCAAGTAATCTAAGAGATGCAGAGTTCAAAACACTGGTTATAAAGATGTTCAGTGAACTTAGGGAAAGAGTAGATGAACTCAGTGAGAACTTTAACAAAGAGATAAAAAACATAAAAATGGAAATGGAAATTATAAAAGGGAACCAGTCAGAAATGAAGAACACATTATCTGAGATGAAGAGTTTATTAGATGGAAAAAAACAGAGTGGATAAAGAAGAGGATTGAACCACCGATATAGAAGATGGGGAAGCTGAGGACACTCAATCAGAATGGCAAGAAAAAAGAAGTCAAGACTATAATATAATTTAAGGAGCCTATGGGACACTAAAGGTAAAAATATCTGTGTCATAGGGGTACCTGAAGGAAAACAATACACTGAAGAGCTATTTGAAGAAATAATGTTGGAAAACTTCCCTCAGCTGGTGAATGAAATAGACATACAAACCCAGGAAGCTCAGAGAGTCCCAAAAAAGATGAACCCAAAGAGACCCACACCAAGACACATTATAATTAAAATGCCAAAGCTTAAAGACTAAGAGAGAATCTTAAAAGCAGCAAGAGAAAAGCAGTTAGTTACCTACAAGGGAGCACCCATAAGACTGGCAGCTGACTTCTCAATAGAAACTATGCAGGACACAAGGGCTTGGCACAAAATTTTTGACGTGATGAAAACCCAGGATCTTTATCCAAGAATACTTTATCCAGCAAAGCTATCATTTAGTGTCGAAGGACAGATAAAGAGCTTCTCAGACAAAAATAAATAAAGGAATTTATCAACACCAAGCTAGTATTACAGGAAATGTTGGAGGGACTTCTTTAAGAAGAAAGAACATGTACAAAAACATGAATAAAGAATGGTAATAACTACATTCCTATCAACAAGTACCTCAAATGGAAAAAGAATTAAGTGTTCCAACCAAAAGATAGAGTGGCTGAGTGAATAAGAGAACAAGAACCCTACAGATGCTGCCTACAGCAGACTCACTTCAGATTAAAAGACACATACGGACTAAAAGGAAGGGGATGGAAAAAGATATTGCTTTGATGGACCTAGAGGGTATTGCTGAATTAAATGGGTCAGATAGAGAAAAACAAATATTGCATGATTTCATGTACACGTGGAATCTAAAGAACAAAATAACAACAACAAAAGGGGAAATAAACTCACAGATATAGAGAATATTTTTAAGGCTACTAAATGGGAGGGGATTTGGAGAGGGCGGCGAAAAAGGGCAAAGGGATTAAGAAGTACAAATGGATAGTTGCAGAATAGACATGGAAATGTAGAGTGTAGCATAGGAAAAATTGTTAATGTTGTAATAAATATGTAAGGGGAAGAGGGGTACTAGATTTAGTAGGGTGATCACTTTACAAGTTATGTAGATCTCTGATCACTATGCTGTACAACTGAAACTGGTATATTATTGTACACCACCTATAATTGAAAAAATATCTCATTGACTTGTGCAATGTAAATATGAGCAACTAATTGTCTATTATATTTCAATAAAGCTGGGAAAAAAATAAATTTTTACAAAAAAGTCTAAAAAAATGAACTGCTGTTGTTGCCTACCCCTGGTACAAAACAAGAAATAGCACCTGGTCAGGCTATTTGGATTTTGCAGAATGCATATACTACATCTGCAAATATTGCTAGCTCCTATCCACACTTAGACATGATTTTAAAGTGTGTGCAACTTATACTAATGAAGATGGAAGCCCAGTAGGCTCATGAACAAAATGACTGTGGCGACAGGGATGGAGGTTATGCATGGACTCAACAACATGGACTTCTAGCCATCAAGGCTGACCTGGCCATAGCCACAGCAGAGTGCCTGATTTGCCAGCAGCAAAGACCAACACTGAGCCCTGATATGACACCATTCCCTAGGGTGATTAGCCAGCTATTTATTGGCAGGTTGATTCCACTGGACAACTTCCATCAAGAGAGGGGCAGCACATTGTTCTTACAGGAATAGACAGTTGCTCTGGATATGGAGTTGCCTTCCTTGAATACAATGCTCCTGCCAAAACTACCATCTATGGCCTTACAGAATGCCTTCCGCCTCCTTTTACTTCCCTCTTTTTGATGAGAATGAGGAACATTTAGATCCAGGAGATACTGCTCAGTTAGAGGATGAGGCAGCTAAATATCATGAGGAAGAGGAGGATGAGCTTTTGCCTCTAGTGGCTATGGGGGGAAAAGTAAAGGAAGGTCCAGAGAAAGAATTACAAGAAGAAGATTGAACAATTAAAACAGAAATTGGCTAATTTGTCTTTGCAGATGCAAAAGCTGGCCATGGGGCCTCAGCCCTTAAAAGTGCCAATTTTTAAAGTTCCTCAGGATCCACCGAGGTCAGGGGGAAGGCTGACTCCAATTATAATTGCAGGCTTAGATGCCCCTCCTGTGAGTTTTGCCCTTGTTGGACCAACTGGCACACCCCTTTGGATTTATCAGAAACCAATGCCTCAAACAGGGTTGCAACAAGGGCTGCAGCAGGCTGCTTCGTGGCTTTTAGGGAACCTGGAAGCCAGTTCTCTGCTGGTAAAACAGCTGGCTTATGAAAATGCTAATTCTGCCTATCAAACAACAATCAGACCCTTTAGAAAGAAAGAAGACTTAAGTGATTATGTTAGGTTGTGTTCTGACATAGGGCCCTCATACACGAAGGGACTTGCTGTGGCTGCTGCCCTGCTGGGAAAGTCCATGCGGGAAATGTTATCTGACTAGTCGAACAAACATGGCAAAAAGATGCCGTGATGCCCTCAAAAATCAAAAAATCAAATAAAAAAGGGGGAGACCTGCCCGGTTTCTCCACAAATTCTTTCTGATGCTCAAAAAACTGAATTTCTGATGCTCAAAACTAATCGACATGGCCCCGACCCGGTATTAATATGGGGACGAGGGCATGTTTGTGTTTTTCCACAGGATGCAGAAAATGCCAGGTGGTTGCCGGAGAGGTTGGTTCATTTCGCCGCTCCACCAGACACCCAGCGGGATGACCCTAACCTTGATCTTGCTGAGCCTGGCAATGGCAGCTGAGGGTGCAGTTTACTGGACATACTTTCCTGACCCACCTCTCTTACATCCAACAATGTGGCAAGGACCAAATGTCATTGTGAGAGTGAACAACACATTGCTGCTGGACATGCCATCTATGAGGAAGGTGATTGGACTAATTGTTGCAGGAATACTTGCTATTGTATCTCTTACAGCTACTGCTGCCACCGCTGCGGTGGCTCTCTCACAAACTGTACAAACTGCTCATTATGTCAATGATTTGTCCAGAAATATTACCTTAGCCTTGGGAACACAGAAAAATATAGATAGAAAATTAGAACAAAAGTTAGATGCTCTGTATAAGACAGTGGAATACCTGGGTGATGAGGTCCGGGGTCTAAAAATTAGATCTCAACTAGAATGTCATGTAAAATATCATTGGATCTGTGTCACATCTAGAAGATATAATGAGACTAGTCATGAGTGGGATCGAGTAAAATATCATTTAAAAGGCATATGGCACAATGCTAATGTATCCTTAGATTTAATTAACCTGCATAAAGAAATACAAGGACTTAAAAATGCTAAACCTCTGCAATTTGATGCTGATAAATTGGCCACTGAATTTTTGGATCACCTTAAGGGCCTTGTCCCCTCATGGTCTTCCTTCTATCAGCTAGCTGCTTCTGTTTTGACTATAGGAGCCTATGTAATTGTTGTTTTGTGCCTGCTTCCTTCTCTACTGATATACTTCATTAGTGCTATATTAAAACTTCAGGCCAACCTACATCATGTAAGACTTCGAAATACGGCTTAAAAGATAGACATCTCTCTCCCACGGGGGCTGGTAGTCAAAGACGGGTAAGACTCCCTCAGAGACTGGACAACCTAAGACAGGGCGTGCATGATGGAATGCACGTACCGATGACGGGTAAGTTCCAGATCTGGTGAGGGAATCACCTAAGACAGGCACAGTCACCTTGCGCCAGAACCAGGAGGGTTCGGGCATTTAAAAAATAAAAAGGGGGAGATGTGGGGAGTCACTTATGGACATGTGAAATCGTATAACAAGGAACAAGGATATTTGTGTACTTGGCAACAATGTAAGAAGTTGAGATTGTAAAGCGCTGGGAAAAACCGGGAGGTAACTATTCACATAGCAATCACTGCAAATTCCTTGCTACAGTTTAGCAGAGAGTTCTGAGTTGTGAGAATCTCATTGTTCTACTAGATAAGTAATCTGGCTAACCTTGGTTCTTGGCTACTGTTTTTCTCATTGTATGCTATAAGTAGCCTGTTCTAAATAAACTCGGGGACACAGCTTGAATCTGTGCTCCCTCCTGCAATGCTGTCTGTCTTTCTTTTCCTCAGTCCATGCTCCCTCTTTCAGGTACCCTCAATTACTTTGTCGGCTGGCTTCCAACAATTCACCATCATGGTGTTCATACAGTATTGCTTCTGATCAAGGAACTCACATCACAGAAAATCAAGTGCAGCAATGGGTCCATGCTCATGGAATTCTCTTGTCTTACCATGTTCGCTACCACCCTGAAGCAGCTGGCTTTATAGAATGGCAGATGGCCTTTAGAAGACTCAGGCATGCAGGACAAGATGGAGTTCCTGCAGGTCCTGAAGCACGGGCTGCAGCACGTCAGTGGCCACAGTGATCTCCACGGCCATATACAAATTTTCTTCAAGGCAAATCCTGTTGGTACATTATGGGGGAAGACAAATATGGAAACAAATACTATGAAGACAACAAACAGTTTTTGGCTATCATTGATGGGTTCTATATAATATAGTAGTTCTCCCTCTTATCTGCAGGGGATATAGTACAACACCCCCAGTTAATGCTTGAAACTGAGGATAGTACCGAATCCTATATATACTGTTTTTTTCTATACATACATACCTATGATAAAGTATAATTTATAAATTAGGCACAATAAGCAATTAATAGCAATAATTAATAATAAAATAGAACAGTTATAACAATATACTGTAATCAAAGTTATATGAATGTGGTTTCTCTCTCAGAATATCTTATTATACTGTACTCACCTTTTCACTTAAAGGAAGCACATTATGACTTCTCTTCGGCATATCTGAATTGGCAGCACTACCACTCTTGCATTTGGGGGCCATTATTAAGTAAAATAAGGATTACTTGAACATAAGCACTACAATAATGATAACATGATAGTCGATCTGATAGCTACTAAGTGACTAACAGGCAAGAAGCATGTACTGAATGGAGACATTAGACAACCGGATGATTCGTGTCCCTGGCAGGATGGAGCGGAAAGGCAAGAGATTTCATCACGCTGCTCAGAATGGTGCATAATTTGAAACTTATGAATTGTTTATTTCTGGAATTTTCTATTTAATATTTTCAGACCACTGTTGAAAATGGATAACTGAAACCATGGAGAAGGAAACCGGGGTAAGGGGGGACTACTGTAATACTGAAATGAATGGCACAAACACATTCTAGGATGTGGATGGAAGCATGGTGTCCCCCGAATGGCAATCACTGTATGGCTTCACTATATGATCGATGAATCTTCCAACGACAAAACCACCTACTGCTCATAAGTTCATTTGGACAAACCATAAGTTCAATGTGTCACTCCAGAACAATATGTACCTTATTCCACCACTAGGAAGATTCAGGAGTAGGTCCCACCTTCAACACCTTGTAAGTAAAGACAATGGAAATCAACTTAAACGTGTAAAATATAGGGCTTTTCATGTAAATGTACTTTTACTGCTTACTATTAACTTGATAAAAATTGTTTGATTAAGAAAAAAAGACTCCATTACAGTGCCAGCTAGATGTTGATACTTTGAGAAACTGGAGCAATGTCCTCCAGTCTAGGATGCTGTACAGACTCTGAATCACCATCTAATATATGATGCTGTTTCTCCCACAGACAAGTCATGGTCCAGAAGTCAAGGGGTGGAAATGGGAATAGCACTACTCATTATCACTGTCAGCACCCAGCTGATCGAGAAGGGAAAGTTTTGGTGGTGAGACGGCCAGTTGTAAGAACGCATGAGTGGCTGACGTGAGAATGAAACAGCAGGCACCAACTTTATTGCAGGGAGTGCGCTTCTGCTTCATTAGGGGACTACAGGGGCTTTATATATGTCAGAGAAAAATAGTGGCATTCTGCTACACATGCTTAATACAATAAGCTAAATCATGCTTACATATGTTAGGTGCATGCACCCTATTACACTAATATCACATTATAAATCCGAGGTCCTATTCCTAGCCGCAAGCCTGGATCACAGCCAGACCTGGGGCCCACGTTCCACCCCTACAGGGTCATGGCATGGGACCTGGCCCAGAGGGCACTATCTTGGGCCCACAATTCACAACAACAATATAAAGAACAACAAAACACTACCAGGCTACAGGCTACAAGGGCTAAGGCGGCTACTGCCCACTGCCAGGAGGACTCCAAGGACTTCCACCAAGTTGTCAAGGGGTCTTCTCCCAGGCCATGGATGGCTTGGACCTCAGCATTCATTTCCCAGAGAGCTGCCTGTGCCTGGTTGTCATGATCAGGAATGCAGACACAACATTTTTGCCCTGGGCAGCAGTTAGGAGGCCATGCGGTTTTTCAGAACTACTTTCTGCATTTGCGTAGTTTCATCTATTAAAAGGGTTATAGACTGATGCATAGCGGTCAATGTCTGTGCAGTGTGCTAGGCAAAAGCTTCTACTTGCAATTCTACATTTACGGATCCCACCCCTGGAAGGAATAACGCCAGGGGGTAGAACCACCATGCTGCCCATTTCTGCTGGTGCCAGAGGTGATATACAGGATACCAATTATGAGGCAATTGGGGCAAAGTGGGTAATATGCATCCAGCTAAATACAGATGTCCCCAGGTACAACAACCAGTCCAGTCAGCAGACAAGTAGGGCCAGCCGTAGCACCCGCAGACCCAGAGATATCCTGCAGGTAGCTAGTCGCTAGACTCTGTACTGACATAACATCACCCATTCCACTAGACCTTGGGAACTTCAGCAAGGGTGGTGTTACACCTCGAGGTGTAACCACTCCACGATATGGTTGGGCACAGATCTTACTTTCTCTGTGCGGTGGGGGGCCTGCTCCCGCAGTTCCACATGTTCTCCTGCTAGCCATCCCCACCCATTGGAAATGACATAACCTATGAGGGGTGGGGGATTGTGATGGTCGCTGAGGAGTAGCACTTCTGTGGCCCATCATCACTGGTCCCATTCAGGTGTGGTGTTCCAGGTTCACAGCCACATTCTGGAGCTACTGCCTGAGGGATGGTATCACCATTATGGAAGGCAGTTGAGCCATCTCTTCCAGAGGTAATTCAGTCCCTTCTGCCCCATCATCCCACAGCCGCAGCAGCTACCCTGGAACATCTACCCGGCTCTCTGCCGCACCTGTTTCATCAGGTCCCAGAGTTCAGCAGGGGTGTACTAGATCAAGGTGTTATGCTTTTTAGCCTGGGGGGACCGCCAGCTTACCTCACCCCCCGGGGCCAAAGGCTATTCCACTTCAACCTGCTGCCGTATCACCCGCTGCACCTGCCGTGGGGTCGCCAGCGGGCTCCCAGACCGGGATGATGGCAGCGACCCATCAGGGCCCTACAGCTTGCATTCCGCTGTCTTCAGCCGCCTTCCTAGCACTTCTTCCTGATGTTGTTACTGCACCCGCTGAGCCTGGTCCTGAACCTCCAGGCTGGCCTGCCATAGCATTGCCAGGAACATCTAGGCCACCTAACCTGCTGCCTCCTGGTGAGCGGTCAGGACATTCGACTGCAACATCTCCAGGGCTTTCCAGATGCAGCTTCACTCCATCCTAATCCTCCAGGATACATGGCCATGGGATACCACTGGGAGGCAGGGGGCCACATGTCCTCCACCTGGGTCTCCTCCACCCGGAAACCGTCCAGAGCACTGAGGGCCGTACTCACCTCATCCTGTCAGCTATGCCATGTGTCAGCACCAAGCTGATTGAGTAGGGAAGGTTTTGGTGGTGAGATGCCCAGTTGGAAGAACATACGAGGGGCCGACATGAGAATGAAATGGCAGGCACCAACTTTACTGCAGGGAACGTGCTTCTGCTGCAGGGAATGCGCTTCTGCTCCATTAAGGGACCATATGGGCTTTATATATGTCAGAGAACAATAGTGGCATTCTGCCACACATGCGTGATACAATAAGCTGAATCATACGTAAATATGTTAGGCACAAGTGTCCTACTACACTAATGTAACATTCTAAATCCGACATCCTATTCCTAGCCACAAGCCTGGATCACAGCCAGACCTGGGACCAGTTAGGCTTGGAGCCTACAATTATCCCTCATGATCAACTAGCAAATTTTTGCTTCCCATCCCTGTGACTTCATGCTCTTGGTGTAGAGGTCTTAATTCCAAAGAGAGGAATGCTTTCACCAGCAGACACCATAGCAATTACATCGAACCGGAAGCTAAGATGGCTGCCTAGCCACTTTGAGCTCCTCATGCCTTTAAATCAACAGGCAAAAATGGGAGTTACTTTGCTGGCTGGGGTAATTATCCTGACTACTAGGGGGAAATTGGGCTGCTGCTACACAATGGAGGTAAGAGAATACATGCCTGGAATATTTATAAGGTCCCTTAAGGCATTCTATCATGTCCTGTGATTAAAGTCAATGAAAAACTATAACAATTCAGGCAGGACTATTAATAGTCTAGACCCTGCAGGAATGAAGGTTTGGGTCACCTCACTAGGTTAAAAGCAATAACCAGCTGAGGTGCTTGCCAAGGGAATATAGAATGGGTAGTAGAAGAACATCAGCTATGACCACAAGACAAGTTGCAGAAATGAAAACTGTAACTTTTGAGTATTTCTTCCTTGTTTTGTTATGAATATGTATACACGTATTTTTTTCCCTCTCTCAACCTCTTATCAACTAATATAAAATCTATTAATAATTGTTAACTTTACATCACAGTATTTAAGTATATCAAGAAGAAGAGTGAGCATCACTCAATGATTTTGCATCCTCTTCTGAAGAAAGAGCCTGTTTTGGGTTTGTATACATGATACTTGTATCATGTTAGGCAGAAGGATAACCTTGTTACTTCTTTTACTTGGAGGTTAAGTATGATTTAAGGAAATGTGTGTGGGTACCAAATTTATAAGGAGTAGACTGTGATGATCAATTTTATGTGTCAAGCGGGCTATCTACAGTCCCTGGATAATCAAACACTAATCTAGTTGTTGCTGTGAAGGTATTTTGTAGATGTGATTAATATATACCATTAGTTGACTTTAGTAAAGGAGATTATCCTTGATAATCTGGGTAGGTCTTATCCAATCAGTTAAAAGGCCTTAAGAGCAAAACAGGGATTCCACCTGTGGATGGCAATGTCAGCTCCTGCCAGAAAGTTTCCACTTTGTCCTTCCTGGTGGCCTACCTTATGGGTTCTGGACTTACTTGTCAGGTTCTAGGATTCTCCCCTAGAACCTTCAGAGGGACCATGGTCCTGGCAACACCTTGAGTTCAGACTTCTGGCCTCCAGAACTATAAGAATATAAATTTTTGTTGTTTAAAGCCACCAAGTTTTTGGTCATTAATTATGGCACACCTGGAAACTAACACAAACTTTACTGGGAAATGAGGTACTACTGTAATAAATACCTACAAATGTGGAAGTGGCTTTGGCTTGGGATAATGTATAGAATCTGGATGAATTTTGATGCATGTGACAGAAAAAGCTTACATTGCCTTTAAGAGACTATTGGAAGAAATATGGGCATTAAAGTCATTGCTGTGGAGGGCTCAAAAGGAGGTGAGGAAGACAGTAGAGGAAGCTTCTATCATCTTAGAGAATATGTATATCATCATGAGCAGAATATTAATAGAAATATGAATATTAAAGGTGCTTCTGGTGAGATTTCAGATGAAAATAAAGAACATGTTATTGGAAACTGGAGAAACTTGTTCTATAATGCCAGAAACTTGACAGAATTGTGTTCTACAGTTGTGTGGAAAGTAGAACTTGGATATTTAGCTGATTTAAAAGCAAAGTATTGAAGGTGTGGCCTGGTTTTGTCTTGCCGCTTATAGTAAAAGGTGAGAAAAATGAAACATATTGAATAAGGAACTATTAAGCAAAAAGGAGCTAACATTTGATGATTTGGGATATTCTCAGCCTGCTCATATTGTAAAGAATGCTAAAATTAGAAAATTCACTCTTTGGAACTAGTACTATGGAGAGAAAGCCAAGAGTGTGGCTAGACTATCTTTTCCCAAAGAAATTAGGTATGTGGCTCATGGATTCACTGAACCATCTCAACAGAATCTAAGAATAGAGATGATATTATCCAGTAAAATTCTATAGGGCCCCTCTTGTCTAATGGGAACCTACACAGGAGAGCCACAAGGTTTTTGAGAACATTATGTGCACAGAAACACTGTAAGCTTAAACTGAAAGGAACAGGCACAATACAAGCTGAGAGAAGACTGTCAAGCTGCTAAAATTTTACAGGTAGGAAATGGTCTGATAGAACTACCTAGTTGTAAACATATGCTACCTTGCAAGAAAAAGAAAAATGGACTTCAAGGGCAGAGCATTGGATGCAAAGTCAGAGAGTGGAGGTACAGGCCCAGAGTCAGAGGCCATTTGGAGAAGTATGTAGTGCAGGGGTTGAAAGTGTTGCCATGGGTCCAAAAGATGGAGCCAACACAGGCCCAGAGGGCAGAGCATCAAGCCATAGAGATTTTCAGGCCTTATGTATGAATGTTACTGTGAACAAGACTAACTCCATCTTTGTGTCCCTGATTTGTATTCAAGTTTTTCATGCTGTGAACTCTGACAAACCTCACTGTTCTCAGCCAGCACACCAAAGCTTTATAATTAATGATTACCTGTGTTCCTTAAACCTATACAATATAGCTGTAACGATTCTTGTCAGTAACAGCCAGAATGCCATGACAATTGAGATAAAAATCAAACTGGTGTTAGCATCAATTCTAAAAAATCATCTATCACAAGACCACCATGAAGTATGGTTCTTGGCATGTACTGCATTCTTTGTCCCTTTGTCAATCATTAGTACCTAAGCTATAAAAATGTACTATAAAAATGTACTATAAAAAATATACTGTAACAACAGTCTGATAGTGGAGAATATCTACACAGACTCCTGAGTCACCTGTCAGCTGTGACCTTATCCCTGTAATTAACTTACCTTATAATAAATTCCTGTTCATCTATGGAATTGCCTGCATCATTTTTCAGTCTCGAGAAACCCTCTTGTTACAGTAGCCACTACACCGGTGTTCCATGTTCAGACACCTTAAAATGTAATGGAATTGCCATGCTAAATTTCAAACATGCTTAGGGCCAGTGACCCCCTTATTCCTTCCAATTTCTACCTTTTAGGATGGAAACGAAACTCATGCCTGCTCTGCCATTATATCTTAGAAGCAGATAACTTTTCTTCTAGTTTCTCAGATTCACAGATGGAAAGAAAGTGCCCCAGGATGGATCATATCCAGAGTCTCACCCTATTCATACCTGACTTAGATGATTTAAATAATAAGATCTAGGGCCTTTTAAGTTGATGATACTTAGATAACATTTTGGACTTAGAATGATGTTATAAGGGTTTAAGATGGAGGGAGGCGAATTTATTTTGCACATGGGATGAACATGAATTTGGGGACCAGAGGATGGACTGTAATGGGTTGAATGATGACCCCTCAAAAATGTGTCCACAGGCTAACACCTAGATTCTGTGAATGTTACCTCATTTGGGCAAAAGATCTTTGCATATGTAGTTAAAGATTTTAAGTTGAGATCATCCTGGGTTACCTGGGTGGACCCTAAATCCAATGACAAGTGTGCTTATAACAGACAGAAAAGGAGAAGGGAGTGATACTGTGATTCCCAGGCTCCATTCAGGTCACCATCACATTGGCCAAGAGCAGCAGCATGGTCTTCATGGTTTTCATGGCAAGTGATGATGAGCAGTCTACACAAATGGTTGCAAGTTGGGAAGATGACAAAGTGACAGAAGCATCCTCAAACAGTTTTGTTGCTGTTAAAATCAATACCAAAAGATGCGCTCACTAAAAGTTGAAACATCAGTTGCAAATGGGAACCAGTCAGAAAGGTTAGTCTATTTCATCCATCATTTGCACCCAGTAACACTTCTAAAAAATCTCAGATTTTGCGATACACCATCTACATTTCCTAATACAAAAAGAAAGAAAG
The DNA here is from genome assembly GCF_902729225.1 of Pteropus medius. Lineage (NCBI taxonomy): Eukaryota > Metazoa > Chordata > Mammalia > Chiroptera > Pteropodidae > Pteropus > Pteropus medius. The sequence continues at coordinate 1,386,773 of NW_024342542.1, read as the reverse complement.
TTCAAGACATGTCATTCTCTCTCTCAGAAGCCTGGTCAATATTCAAATCAGAGACCTACCCAGGACCTCATTGTCAGAATAAAAAAACTAACCAAAACATTTGGAAAAAGAAAAGTGAAAGAACAAAGATATTAAGAAGGAAATTGAGGACGAAAATTGGAAAATAAATGTTGAATACTAAAAGAAAGCAAGAAGTGTTGGTAAACAGAATGCAAGAAGAGCAAAGAAACAGAAGATGGGGCAGTTCAAGGATATATAAAACAGGTTGCATTGGACCATGAAAAGAGAGCTGCTTGTTTTACAAAGACAAAGGAAAAAGCTGCTGCTTTGCTGGAAACAGGCAGAAACACAATTTAAGAGGGAATCTTATGCAAGAGGAACCTTCCCAATGAGTCCTTTATAAATCAGTTCCCTGTACCTGTTCAAGAAAAAGCATGGTAGTTTGCTGTACAGGCAGGAAGACCAACTACATCCATGGTACACTCTTCCATTGGAAAAATATAAACACTGTTGGGGACAACTTTATCCATGCCTCATCATTTGGATACTGATTAGCAATTTCTTATTTAGTAATGTTCCTCCTGCACAGACTCATTTGATAACAACATCAGAACTCTCAAATTGTGTACCATCTAGCAACTCAGAAAAAAAAAGAGAACTATCCAGAAGTGTGCTGAAAAAGCACTTCAAAAGGGAAAAGAAGGTAGGTTCAGGACTCAAGATGATAGTAAAGGTGAAAACACTTGGAATGCAAATTCTCGTCCGCTGATGTATGAGACTAGTGACAATATGTGCAATAATCATTATTTCTTTTATGATTTAATTCAACTAAAATTCTGCTGGAGAAGTAGGACTGCTTTATGTTTTCTAACTAATCTACATTTTAAAGTGTTTCTTTAATCCTGTTTAGTGGGTATAGGTTAAAACTGTCTAACTCAGAAAAATCAAAAGATAAAAAAACTAAATGGCTGCGAAGTCCCTGCATATGGTAACCAACTGTTAGAAGCTTAAAGAATTTAAAGGTCTGACACAACTTCCCTCCATCAGCTTTATTATACAGTATTTCACGTACCCATTACCCCTATGCTCTCAGATGGCATGTTATATTTAGAGGTATTTTGCTCTAAAACTCTTAAGCCCACACAAAGTAACTGGTATATCAGAGTAATTTGACTCTGGGTCAGATGCATTTTAATTAACCCATCAAATGATAATTTATATTTAGCTTTTCTCTTATCACTCATCTACTGCAAGCAAAATCTTGCAGTATTTAATCTTAAACACTGAATGAAAAATTCTTTCAAATAGAAAAATAGCTACAGGCCTATAATAGCATTTATGATAAGGTTGTAACTGAAGATATTGTTTCCATCATCCATATTAAGATCTATCAAAAGTTTTCCTGACCCTCAAGTATGAGAAAATCTTTACTACAAAGGAATGATTGATTTCTCTGTAAGAGCTTTGTGATTCACGCGTCTGACTGTACTTCTTATTCTGTTATATCTTCCCAGATATCAGAGATAATCTAGACTTCAATGTTTCTAGCTGTTAAGACTGTTGACCAGAATGCCTACCTTCTAAAACTTGTGTTGATATTTTCTTCTTTTTACTTCCTTTTACCCTAATATTCACCTACTTATAGTTAGAAGCTTCCTAAAACCCACAAGAAAACAAAGTCAATGTGTAAATAAATGAAAAATAAAAACTGTGCATTTCTAACTCATCTTTGGAAGATCTAGGAAAGAAGAGTTGGGGAGGGGTAGAGTACTAATTATAAGAAGGAAGTTGCCATGCATGGCTCAGAATGATCAGCCTCCAAATAATAGTACTATGTAGAGTGTAAAAAGGAAGACTTTTCACTGTCATCCACTGAAATCCTTACACATAAAAATTCAATTTCTAGAAAAATATCTTTAACAAATAATCATGTATGTGCATATAGAAATACATCGAGGAATTTCACCACCAAATTGTCAATTATAATGAAAACCTACTGCCGTTACAAATGCTCAAAGGATGGGATACTATGTAACCATTAAAATTATGTAAAAAATTATTTCTGGACATGGGAAAATATTTATGTAACACTCCCAATGTTTCTTTTTTAAAAAGAAGACAACCATTCTTGTTAGTTTTACTTTATCCTCCCATTACTTTGTATATTATAGGATAAACAAGAAAGGAATTATGTTAATGTCATCATGACCAAAAAAAGATACCTAAGTATACTATCAAAGAAGTAAAAGTTCTATAATTTTAATCTGAATTGGAAATGAGCTCTGTTTTTTTTTCTCTCTCTTATAAAGAGAAAGCTGATCTCTGCTTCCGGAAAAACAGAGTAAATAGAGAAGACTGCCAATTGGAGAGAAGGCAGACCAGCAAGGGACCTCAAAACCCGAGGAACGATATAGAAGTGATTCCCTTGAGTTTTCTTTTTACCTCACATATCCCAAACAGGTGCTGGAGAAGCTGGCAACCCAAAAATGCCAGTGGGCACAGACCAAAAACAGCTCTAAGATAACCTGCTTTCTCTAAAGAACAAGAAAAGGAACAACCTAGCAAGACAGAAAGCTTTTAAATAATAACCACCTTATACCAGCCAAGCATCATGGAAAAAACTGTGGATTCCCAACTCCATCCTATCAGCAAAAGCCAAGAGGGGAGCATACATTTCCACTCTTGTCTGGCTGTCACAAGGCACTAAAGCCCCTACAACACTGTGGTGATATCAGAAAAGACCAAGTGAAGGAGCTAAGGTTCATCGCTTCTGGGCAGTAACGAGGCTACTCACTCAGTACTGGCAGTGGAGAAACCATGGGGAGCCTGGACTTCAACCCCAAAATCAGCAGTAATGAGGCATCCATCCTGCTGGAGGGAGTAATGTCAGAGGAGACCTACTAGAGTCAAGGCTTTCACCACTTCCAAGGAGTAGCAAGTGCAAGCCCCCACCCCCGCATGATATCAATGGAGGTAATGGAAAGCAGTAATTAGTCACTGCTACTCCTCCCACCCAGGGAAGAATCAGGGGAAACATAGTGGAAAGCTGGAATTCCAACCCTGCCCAGAAATAATGAAGAGCTCTCCACCTTGGGTGTCAAGGGAAGCCAAATGGGAAACCTGGACTTGTACACCCACCTGGCAATAATGAAATTATGTCCTACCTTCCTCATCTGGAATGAAGTCAGAGGAAACCAGCTAAAATAGGTTTAAATAAGAACAAAATTCTCAAAACATAATACTAAAGATGTCAACTTTTCAACTGAGAATCACTCATATTGACCAGAAAAATCTCAAACTGAATGAAAAAAGAAAAGGTACCAAGACTGAGATAACAATGATAATTATCCAACAAAGATTTTGAATGAGCCATCAGAAAAAAATAGCTCCAACAAGGAGGTCTCAGCGAAAAACACAGAAGATATGAAGAAGACCCAAATGGAAATTTTAGACGTGAAAAATACAATAACCAAAATAAAAAAAAAAAACTCAGTGGATGGCCTCAACAACAGAACACAGGGGACAGAGGCAAGAATCAGTGAAATGGAACAAAGAAGAATAGAAATTACCCAATCAGAATAATATAGACAAAATTGACTGCGAAAAAAGTGCCTCGGGGACCTGCAGGATTATAAAAGAATCGACATTCCTGTCATCAGAAAACAAGAAGGAGGGAAGAGGATGGAATAATGGAATATTATTCAGCCATAAAAAAGAAGGCAATCTTGCCATTTGTGACAGTATGGATGGACCTTGAGGGCATTATGCTAAGTGAAAAAAAGTCAAAAACAAACACTGTATGATCTCACTTATATGTGGAATCTAAAAAACAAAAACACCAAACACATTGATATAGGGAACAGCAGATTCGTGGTGGCGGAGGTGGGGTGCAAAATGAGTAAGCGGGATCAAAAGGTACAAACTCCCAGGTATAAAATAAATAAGTCATGGGTATATAATGTACAGCATGGTCACTATAGTTAATAATACTGTATCATACATTTGAAAATTGCTAAGGGAGTAAATCTCAAAAGTTCTCATCACAAGAAAAAAAATTCTGTAACTATGTATGGTGACAGATGTTAACTAGATTTATTGCGGTGATCATTTCACAATACATCCATCCCTTGATTTACGTGTTTTTTTATACATGGTAAATATTCCCCCCGTTTACGCAGACTTTTTATACATGGTTTCCATTTATGTGGTCCCATTTTACGCAGTTCTTTCTTTTTCATTTCCGTTATTGGCGATTACTCTTTCTAAAAAACAAAAGCTTAACTTGGCAACATACAAAGAATACTTACTAATGCACAATTATTAATGATCTTCCCATTCACCGGATGGCAAATAAAAAAGCATGGATGACTACTAATGTTTTGCTGTAGAAGCTGAAAATTATATAAAGGAAAAATGTCTTCCTTTTAAAATATTTTTACTTTTAGATAATGCACCTGGTCATCCACACAATTTAGAACATCCAAATATTAAAGTTGTATATTTGCCACCAAATACAACTTCCTTCATCCAACCTTTAGATCAAGGTATTATTTCCACCTTTAAGAGTAATTATATTAAACAGAGTTTTAATGATATTTTTAATAACGTTGAAGATAACAAATCACAGTTACAGAAGCCTGGGATAAATGCACAATCTTAAGTTGTATCAAGAATATTGCTTTAGCTTTGAGTGATATAAAACCATCAACTTTAAATGCTTGCTGGAAAGCAATATGGCCAGAAGTGGTTATATTAGGGAATATGGTTTCAACAACTGAAGAGGGATTAACTGCCATTGTTAATTTTTTAAATAAATTTCAAGAAGAAGGCTCTGGTTAAATAAATAAATCTAAAAAAATAAAATAAAATGAAATGAAAAGAAGAAGGCTCCGGCAATTCGAATGTAGATATTAACAAATTACTAGTTGATCATGAATTAACTGAGAATGAATTAATTCACTTAATATCAGAAGCCCATCCTGCCAATGAAGATAGCAGTGACCCTGAACCAGTTTTATTCACTGCAGAAAATATTTACAATGCTCTTCAATTGTCCACAAAACTGGAAACTGCAATTCTAGATATTGATCCAAACATCCAACGAGGCTTAAAATTTCAAAAAGATTTTTTTAAATGTTGCAGTGAATATCGAAGAATTGATAAAAACTTAGCAAAAAATGGGGTTGGAAAAAGATCATCTAAAAACATAAATAACGAAACTGAAGTAGTACTTCCAAACATTTCGAGCGATGAAGACAGTTACTTTGTGCCAATTAAAAAGAAGTCGATTGCTTTAGATTACAGTATAGACATCAACCACAAATAAAATTTACTTTGGTTTTCTCAATTTTCATTAGCAATTTTTTTGTAAAAATATTTGAAATAAATATTTTTATGGCTTATATCAGCCTATTTCTTTAGTATTTTTTTTTCATATTGGTGGGCTCTTTTTGCGTGGTTTTCTATGTAAATCGAGGGACTGGTATATACACAAATATTGAATTACTATGTTATATAATGGAAATTAATATAACATTGTAAGTCAATTATACCTCAGTTTTTAAAACGACAGAATGGTATTGATGAAAGATTAGATAAATATATCAACGAAACAAAAAGAGAGCCAGAAAATAGACCCACATAAATACGGTCAACTGATATTTGACAAAGAAGCAAAACAACTCAATGGAAAAAGAATAGCTTTTTCAGCAAATGATGCTGAAACAACTGGACATCTGTTAGCAAAAAAAAGTCTAGATGTAGTCCTTATACCTTTTACAAAAATTAACTCGTAATGGATCTTAGACCTAAATGCAAAATGCAAAAGTATAAAACTTCTACAAGATAACAGAAGAAAATCTAAGTAACCTTGTGTTTGGTGATGTTTTATAATACAACACCAAGAGCATGATTCGTGAAGAAAAAATGACAAGTTGGACTTTATTAAAATTTAAAATTTTTCTGCTCTGTGAAAGACATTGTTAAGATAATAAAGAGACAAGCCACAGAATGGAGAAAATGTTTACAAAATACATATCTGATAAAGGACTTGTACTTAAAATATACCAAAAAAACCTCATCAAAACTCAACGAAATGTACACCTGAAAATTATATAATTGTATTAACCAATGTTACCCCCATAAACTTAATTTTAAAAAATTAAGTTGTATTTTTTTAAAAAGGCCTGTGCAAGATTGTTTCTACTCTGTGCAGCACATCTATGCCTTTTGCTGGTGTAAAGCCTTATACTGGACTCATCTTGAAAGATAGGCTATAACCAAGTGAAAAAAGTGGTGTGCGATGGCAGAAACAGAAAATCAAGAGAAGATGGGAAGCAGGAAGCTGCTTCCCCCTAAAAATAAAAAAATAAAATAAATTAAAAAAGTAAAACTCAACGATAAGAAAACAACTCAACTGAAAAATGGGCAAAAGAGCTGAACAGACACGTCACCAAAGAAGATACACAGATGGCAAATAAGTATGTAAAACTATGTTCAACATCATTTTTCATTAGGAAATTGCAAATAAAACAATGAGATACCACTACATAACCATTCGAATGGTTAAAATAAAAAAATAAACTGATAATAGCAAATGCTGGCAAGGAAGTGGAATAATAGGAATGCTTATTTGGAGCATTGGAAGATAGTTTGGCAGTTTCTTATAAAGCTAAATAGTTTTACCATGTGACCCAGCAATTGCCCTCTTAGTTATTTACCCAAATGAACTGAAAACTTATGTCCACACAAAAACCTGTACATAGATGTTTACAGCAGCTTTATTCATAACTGCCAAAAACTGGGAACAACCAAGATGTCCTTCAATAAGTAAATGAAAAGCAAGCTGTGATACATCCGAACAATGGAACACTATTCAGTGATAAAAATAAATGAGTCATCAAGCCATGAAAAGACATGGAGGAATCTTAAATGCAAATTGCTAAGTAAAAGAAGTCAATCTGAAAAGGCTGTAGGCTGTATGATTCCAACTATATGACATTTTAGAAAAGGCAAAACTATAGAAACAGTAAAATAAATAAATAAATAAAAATCAGTGGTTGCCAGAGGTTCGGAGAGAGGTAGAAGGATGAATAGCTGAAGCACAGATTAAACTGTTCTGTATGAAACTATAATAGTGGATCTATATCATTATGTATTTGTCAAAACCCAAAGAATGTACAACACAGTGAACCTTACTATAAACTGTAGACTATAATTAATAATGATGATTTGATATTGGTTAATTGTAGCAAATGTATCACACTAATACAGGATATTAAAAAATTGGGAAAATTGTGTCAAAAGAGGGGAGCAGAATGGTATATGGAATTATAGGTACTATTTTCTCAATCATTCTGTAAATCTAAGACTGTACTAAGAAATTAAGTCAATTAATTATTTTAAATGTACTTAGCATACAATCCTGCAATTGCACTGATGTGCATTAATTCCATACAAAAACCTTACACAAATAATCACAGCATCTTTATTCATAATAGCCAAAAACTGGAACTAACCAAGATGTCCTTCAACTAGTGACTGGTTAAGAAAACTGTGGTACATCCATACCATGGAATATTATCCAGTAATAAAAAGGAACTAACTATTCATATATGTAGCAATCTGGATGACTCTAGGGAGAATTATGCTGAGTAAAAGCAAGCCAGTCCCAAGAGGTTACATGCTGTATGATTCCATTTATATAACATTCTTGAAATGACAAAATTATAGAACTAGAGCACAGACTGGTGGTTGCCAGGAGTTAAAGAGGGAGTGAAGGAGGAGGGAAGTGGTTGTAGCTATTAAAAGGCAACATGAGGGATACTTGTAGTGATAGAAATTTTCTGTATGTAAATATCCTGGTTGTGAATCATATCAAGGGTCTACACAATGTTACCATTGGGGGATACTGGGTAAACAGTGCATTCTATTTGAATCTACAACTATCTAAAAATTAAAATTTATCTAAAAAAATAAAAGAAAGAAACAATAGGAAAAAGTAGGATCTTCCTCCTTACCTTAAATGATGTGCCAGGTTGTCCTGGAACCAGGGCAGAGAATCTTTGGGGTGATTTCCCTTCAATTGGCATGTTCGCCCTGGGTCTCAGCCCACCTTCCAAAGCTGAAGGAGTGTCTGTATGTGGACTGCAGTCAGAATACATGGAAGATCCTGCCGCCTCCAGTAAGGGGAAAGCTCAACAGCTCCATAGAGACACCAAGAAATTCTAAAAGGACATTATCCATGTCATCAATATCATTCTACATTCATCCTACAAAGTTTAGCAACCCCAACTCTGAGTGTCAGAGTGGATTATGGAAACACTCATAATATTTGGAATCAAATTAATGAGCTTAGAGTCCCTTATTCTTGTGTGGCTCCACAGGAGACTTTGCACCTGACCCAGCCAGCTCGCCCCTCAATTCCAGGTTCAAGACAGATCTGGGTTTGCAAGGAGGAAGAAACTGGGGCAGTGAATGGTGCTGAAGCCCCATGGGGTGGGCAGGGGAAGGACTTGTCCATGGAAATCTGGTGGTTGACTGTGGAGACAAGAAATCTGGAAATCTGGTCATCTGATCTCTTCTGCCATAATGAATTATTTTGCTATTTTAGGGTGAAAATCTCTCTTAAATTCTTCTATGGGAAGCTCAGCCTCTTCTTTCAAGATGAAGATGGCTCAACATTAACATTACTTATTGAATCAACAAATTAGGGGTGGAGAAAACATGCTGCTATTAACTTACACCAAAAAAAGCATTTGACAGAATTGAGTAGTCATTACTATAAAAACTCAAACTAAAATTAGGGAAGAAATAAATCACTCAAATATCACAAAAATTATTTATGAAACAGTCATGAAACACTGTGCTAAAAACTAAAATAATGAAGCTATTGACATTAAAATTAACAACAAGATAGGGATATCTGATACAACTCAAAATTGTTTTGCTGGCTCTGGCTCACACAATAGAAGATGAAACAATCACAATAAATATTGCAAAGAAAGGAAAATGTAGCTTTCTTTGCCAAGGATATGATTTTATACATAGAAAACCTACCAGACTCTATCAGAATTCATAGGGTAATTTCATAATGGGCTGGATGCAAGATAAAATTATAAGAGCAGACAGTTTTCCCTCTATAACAGAAATCATCAAATGAAAATGGGGAGGACCATTAGTAATGATAGCAAGAAATATATAAAATAAACTTTTTAGGAGCTGGACCTATACAATTAAAAAATTTTTTTAATTGACAAATATAAAATAGTCACACAGACATACCACATCCCTGAGTTAAAAGGTTTAATAAAAATATCAACCCTCCCAAAAGCATTATATTAATGTAAAGAATAAATTAAAAACAAAAATTAAACACAAAGCTCAATAAGATGGAGTATATAAAATTTTGTGGAATGCAGCTAAAGAGATTCTTAAAGGGAAATTCATGTTCTTAAATGATTTTTTTTTTAAACAAAGAAAGGCTGAACGTTAATGAATTAACATCCAATTTAAGAAGTTAGATGAAGAGAAAATAGTTCAGGTAGGAGCAGAAATTAAGGAAATAGAAAACAAAGGTATATCAGAGAAGATCAACAGGCCAAAAGTTGGTTCTTTGGAAAGACTAATAAAATTAGCGAACCTCTGAGAAGACTGATGAATGACAAAATCTAAACATGCACACACTATTAAGATTTGACAAGACGCAGCAAGGAACCTAAAAACTATCCCAGAAGACCCCATCCCTGACCCGCATAGACTCCTATTCACTAAATTCTTTAATTTCCTACAAATTGACAGTGTATCATTCCCAAAAGCCAACAAAGCCATCGCCTCAAAATCACCTTAGTAACTGTCACGCCATAAACCCTCGTGTACTCGCTTTAACGCAACGCGACAGCAAGACTTAAAAGGCTTCTGAGGGCCACTTCTGTTCTCTGTCATCACCTCTGCCATTGCCCCTTCTGGGGCTGTTGGTTTTGCACACGATCAGAAAGGACGTGAGGCTGTGGTCTACTCACTCTGAACCAGGTGCAATTATGGATCAGCTCAGACTTTGTCCATGAGTGACGTTGTTGGGCGGGGAATATGGCTGCGCCCAGGCATTCCTCGATGAGAGCCGCCATCTTAGTGTCCATTCCGTACAGTGGGCTGTTCCACAGAAAGCAGGGGCGTGGGGCGTTGTTCGGGGGTAGAAACCTTCTGGAGACAAGCTTCCGGGAGCAGCTGGTCTTTGGAACTGGGTTCTAAAGGTCTGTGCAGTTTAAAGACGTAGAGGTGGCAGCCCCCATCCCTAGGGGGAGGGAAGATGTGTCCAGATTTTCAAGGGAGATACCACTGGGGAGAGGGAGAAAGGTCAGGATTACAGTTTCCTCCTGGGAGATGTCACTAGGAAGAAAGAAGTTAGTATGGTACAGTCCCCCTCCTGGCCGATACCACTGGGCAAGAGAGGGAAGGAGTCAGGGTGGTACAATCTTCTCCTTGGAAATACCACTAGCAAGAAGGGAGGAAAGCCAGGTTAATGCTGGAGGAGTCAGAGTGGTATAGTTTCCTCTTGATGTGCTGGAATTGGTGTGTAGAAGAGACTTGAAATCTCCTCCATCTTCATTACCTCCATTACCCCACTAAAATAGTCGCTAGGAATAATAATTATAATACTAGCCTTCGATATGGAGAATTGTTTTTCAGAAAATTGTCAATAGAAAAAAATATTTAGAAAAACATTATAAGCGTACTTTCGATGAAAATGTATCTCCAAGACATGCCCCTGATCTCTGCTGTCAACCAGGTTGCAACTGCCTAGGCTCTCTTATATGGGAATTAAGGAGCTGCTACTGACTCTTGGGAGAGAAGAGGGAGTTCTGGACTTTCTTCATCTCTGAACTAAACATTCTTCAAAACCTAGTCCAAGTATACCCTCCTGCAGGAAGCCTTCTCTGACAAGAGGTAGAAAGGGCTCTTTTCCCTGCTACAGGAGTTTCAAACCCAACAGGTAGTCCCTGGCTAAGTTTGCGTATAGGTTGCTGAGTACCCTAAGGACATTCAGATCTCTCGGCCTCAGCTCAGCAATCAGGAGAGTTAGATTGTCAGCCACCCAGACTATCGCATTTTCTCTGTCTCCTCTGCAATATTTGTGAATTAAACGAGAGACAGAATGGCAAATGTGAGAACATTGCTGTAACATACACACTTCTACAGACATTTCCAAAATTTATTATTGTCATAACTTCTGGTCAACATCTCAAATCCTGGACTCTGCAAACTTCCACCATCAATGCCTCCTGGGCTGATCTCAAACCTGGGCCTTTCTTAACTCTGCCTACACCTATGTTGTACCCTTATATTCTGTATTCCTGTCCTCTAACGATTCCATTATTAACGATTCCATTATTAACGTCCCTATATTTTGACCCTGAATCTAAAATGCTGCTAACTCTTCCACCATATGTGCCCTTTATAGACTGAGAGACTAAGCATATGTTAATTCTCCACTATCGATGTCTCTCTGTTCTAGATCTCAACTATTAGACCATGGTTAACTTTTCAACCATCAATGTCCTTTTGGTTATACCTCCAAAACAGACCTCTGTTACAGATGCCTGGTTTCAAGTTCAAACCAGAGGGGAAATGATGTTTGTAAAGTAACAGAGGCCCAAGTTAAAGAACTGGTCCTGAAGTCCATTGAAGGTAGAAGTTCACTCATGATAGCAGACTGCTTATAAGCCTGGGCTTATGGCCTATAAAACAAGATGGTGATTTCTGACAAAATCATTAACTGACATTTTAAGATCAAACCAAGAAGATTGATGATGGAAAAGTTAATATTTTTCTAGGATAGAGACATGGAAGAATTAATGGATGCCCAGGGTTCGAGGTCAGAAGTGATGGTTTGTTGCTTCAGAGATTAGACAATAAAAGGCTTCAGCTACCATTTTGTGTGTTCATTTTCTCTTCTTTCTCCCTCCAAACCCCTCTCTCTCTCCCTTCCTCCTCCCTCCCTCATATCACTTCCTCTGGGAGGAGCCAGCTGCTGTGTCACAATGACACTCAGGAAGCCTTTGAAGAGACCCATGTGCCAAGTAATACTGCCAGTAGCCAGTGAGGAACTGAGGCCTCTAGCCTGTAGTCATATGAATGAGCCATCTTGGAAGTGAAACTTCCAGCCTCAGCTGACTGCAACCCCATTTGATAACTACAACATTGGGAGAGACCCTGATGTTGGAGAGGATGTGGAGAAATAGGAACCCTTATACACTGCCATTGGGACTGCAAATTGGTACAGTCACTATGAAAAACAGTATGGAGGTTCCTCAAAAAACTAAGAATTGATCTACCAGATGATCCAGCAATCCCTCTACTGGGTATTTACCTCAAAGTCTTGAAAATCCATGTCCGAAAAGATATTTGCATACTGATGTTCATAGCAGCATTATTCACAGTGGCCAGGACATGGAAGCAACTGAAGCATCCTAAGATAGATGATTGGCTAAAGAAGTGGTGATACATATATACAATGGAATATTACTCAGCTATAAGAAAAGATGAAATACTGCCACTTGCGACAACATAGATGAACCTCGAGATAATCATGCTAAGCGAAATAAGCCAGACAGAAAAAGTTGAAAATCACATGATATCATTTACACGTGGGATATAAACCTAAAAGCAACAAACGAACAGGACAAACAAACAGAGGCTCATGGACATGGACAATAGACTAGTGGTAGGGGGAAAGAAGGAGTAGAGGGGAGTTAGGTAGGATAAAAGGGGTCAAATATGTGATGACAGAAAGAAATATAACCATGGGAGGTGAACACGCAATGTAAATACATATATATGCCTTACTATTAAAATATACAGCTGAAACTTATTGGATTTCGTTAACCAATGTCGCCATAAAAAAATTAATTAATTTAAAAAATAAGTTAAAAAAAAAGAGAGAGACCCTGAGACAGAACCACTCAGCTAAGCCATTCCCAACTTCTTGATTCCACAGACATTGTGAGATAATAAATGTTGTTTTAAGCTTCTATGTTTAAGGGTAATTTATTATGCAGTAATATATAACTAATACGGGCTTTTAAAGTTTTGATATTTTGTTCATCATTGGTTTTTGTATTAATTTTAACTTTTAAAAATAATGCACCAAAATGTTATTTGTCTTGTTTACTGAGTTTTTTTGGCATCCTCTTAAAATTTGCACATTGAGGTGAGTGCTTCAGTTGCTTCACCCTAGTCCGAGTCCTGCTGAGAAATCTTGTTCTCTAAAGTCATGAACTCTCAGAAACTTCGCTATTTGAAATTATATCAATGAAAATAAAGCATCTCACTTTTGCCTGGATGATCCAACCCACACAGAGGAGCAGGCTTGATTTCCAACCCAGGTTCAGAGTTTCAAATAAGGGGAATCTGGAGCAAACATTGCACACATATAGTTGCTTTAGTGTTTCCAAATAAGGAGGTCCCTGGATCCACTTCAGTCTAGCGGTGACATTGACTCTTTTACATACCAACTTACTTTGCTTTGGGCTAATCAAAACACTGTTTCATTTAAATTTTAACTAAGCTCAGCGCTTCCCCAAAACCCTATAGTAATCCCATTTTTTTTTCCTTTGTTTGGTGAGACTAGGGTGACCAACTATCCCTGTCTGCTCAGGACTGAGGGGTTTACTGGGACAAGTGACATTCACTGTTAAATCAAGAAAGTCCCATGCAAACTGGAACAAGTTGGCCACCCTAGATAAGATTCCCCACAGTTCCTATGGTGTGTGGTCTCCCTTGTGGCTGCATGTTAATAAACCCATTTCCATCAGACTATGGATATGACCCTGGTAGAAATGTCAGACTATGGATATGACCCTGGTGATCTTTATCAGATACACTTAATCAATGTCATTAATGTTAGAAGCGTTCACAGAGGTCGAGTTTGAAATCAGTCCTAGTATATATTGATGGTGGGAAAATTAACAGGCCCTGGGTTCAATCTCCAGATCAGAAGGGCATTGATGGACGAATAGTTAGTTAATTGAAGGCTGAATGCCAAACCATACCAGAAAAGCATTGATGGTGAAAGAGTTATCAGAGCTCTTGATTAGAGGTCAGACTAGTACAATACTGATCGAGTTAGAAATTGGTCCAGAGTTGGTGGAAATGTTAACAGGGGGCTGGATTTTAGATTTTGACACGAGAGCCATTAATAGTGAATTAGATAACAAAATGACCAAACGACCAAATTCAAGAGCTAACCAGATTAGCAATGGTGGTGGAAGAGTTAATAGAATACAGCAACTTGAGCTCTCCTGTCTAGACTTAGACTTGGGGTTGTAGATAGATGGTGCAGCTGGCCAATAGCTGCATATGAGAGGTGGAATCTGGTTTCCTGTGGCCAATGAGGTGAAGCAGCAGCCTGTTACTAGGGAGAAGGACCTGTTGCTATGTGCAGAGTGGGAGAGGCAGGGTCTACTCTGAGTTGCTACAGACAAATAATTAGCCAATGACTGCAGAAGTTGGCTTTAGCCTCTTCAGCCTATGGTAAAGTGTTACTAGGTAGTAACCCCCACTGACCTGTGAAACGAAGCAGCCAAAGTGGTTCCTGAGAGGACGTAGACAGAAGGCACAGTTAGCAAATGGCTTTGGCCTCCCCAATCATATGAGGTGGCCAGGTCTGTGAATCAGCAGAGGTCTCCATTGTCCAATGCAGGGAGGGAGCAGGGCATAGGCTGAGGGCGTACAGATAGATGTGAAGGAAGTGGAAGTGGGTGGGGCGAGGCCTGAGGTTGCTTTGGGCAGATGGTACAGCTGGCCAATGGCTCTGTGTGGGAGACAGATTTTAGTCTCCATGGCCACTGAAATGCGAACATCCCTGTTGCTATGCAACAATAACTTTGCTGTCCCAAATTATATCAGTAAGAATGAAACCTCTCACTCTTGCCTGGAGAGTCTAAATCATTTTGACACGAAACAGCAGCCTCAATTTCCAATCCAGGTGGAAGAGGAAGGGGAAACAGCATGAGAGGCTCTAGACAGATGACACATTAAAAAGAAAAACATGAAATTTAATAATTACTTTATCTATACTACATATCCAGAATATTATCATTTCAACATGTGATCAATGTTTTAATTAATGAGATATTTGGCATTCTTGTTATAATAAGTGTAAAATCAGATGGTATTTAATACTTACTTCTCAATTTGAATGCTAAATTTTCATTGAAAAGACTTGATTTGTATTTAGATTTCATAAAAAAATTATTATTAAAAACAGATTAATATCATAAGTTATTCCAAAACATACTTCAAAAGTTTTCCAATAACTGAATTATCTATTTTAAAATTTCAATTAGTTAAAATAAATAAAATTTTAAATTCAATTCTTAGTCTCCTAGCCTCATTTGAAGTGCTTAGTAGCCACACATGGCTAGTTGTCTGTCTTATCAGTTGACACTACTGCACAACATGCCGTTGATGGATGGAGCTGAGAGAGGCATGGTTTTGAGTCGTAAACCAGAGAAGCATGGATGGTAGAAGAGTTCATAGAGACCAAGGTTGAAGATATATAAAAGATGGGCACTGGTGGTGTGGTGGTGAATTGTTGACAGAAGCCCACCTGCAAGGTCAGACCAGAGTAGCACTGACTGTGGAAGAGTTAAGAGAGACTTGGGTTTGAGGTCATGTGCTGGCTGGAAAATTACTGCTTGGCTATCGCCCATGAGAACATAGGCTATCATTCATGGGAACATAGGCTATCACCTATGGGAACATAACATTCTAACAATAAGCTTTCTGCTTCTGTAACCCTGCTTGCACAACCGACCTGTGGGTTGACAGTTAGTAAAAAGAAGAAAAATAGACTTGTGTGTTCAAACAAAATGAAGAATGGGGTTTAGGGCTTAAAAACCCTGTACCTCTGCATTTCGGGGCTGCTTAATTTGGGGTCTACGTACCCCTGGCAGACCCAGCTGGCTGAATAAAGAGTGTGTTTCCTATAACTCACTGATTTCTGGTGGTCCGTGTGTCTAGTGGGGGCTGGCGGCTACAACAGTCAGCCTGAGAAGCAATGATAGTGTAGGGTAGGAAAAATTTGCCTTCTACACTTAATAGGATCTTTGGCTGGTCTAATAAATAAATTGACATAAGATAGATTAACAGGAGAAAAACAAACAGAAGTTTAATATCATGTGCTGAACAAAAATCTTTCAATTTTTAAAAGAAAGGGTTTATTAGGACATTACTAGCAAAAAAAAAGGAAAGACTGATCTAGGGTCATGGAGTCTAAACCACATGACTAGGTAGAAAAGACAGACATGTCTGTCATCCCAGGGTTTTGCAAGCGTTTTTAATACATCAAGTAAAGGAAATAAAGGTTTAAGCCTGCCTGAAAAGCTTTACATTAGCTATAGACAAAGGGAACGGGAGAAGGTAAAGCTGAGCTAGTTCTGGGATTGGCACTGCAGAGTCCGTAAAGCTCATGTGTAAACAAGAAGCGGAGGCTCCTGGGGTTCGATGGCGCCTGGCTATTCTCTCTTTTTAGATAATCTCTGAAATACCCACCTGGAAGTTAATTTAACTAAGGACTGTGAGCAAGCTTTTGTCAGTTTTGCAATGTAATTGTTAACTGATTAACCTCTTTTTGTCCCTTCCACCCTCTGGTCTGCTGTAATTTCATTTCAGACATTTCAGAATTTTTTCCTTATCATATATATGCTTCCTGTAACATGGAAGAGATCCATGAAAATAGAGTAACTTTTTGAAACGACCGAAGCCGTCACCTTAAATACCATGTTCAGCTAAAAACAAAAAATGTTGGGAATGGGGGATTTGGTTATGAAAGATTATCAGGAAAATCACAGTAAACAAGAGCATGGTTGTTATGCAGATTTAAATTGTTGTCTTCTCCATTGATAAGAATCTAAAGATTGAGCTACCCACTCAACTAGGGAGACACCCTTACAAATGGAGATTTCCCTTATAAATGTAAATGTCTCCCATGGAGGGCAGCTTCTACTTCATTTTCAGAGCTTTTCCCATGTCTGCAGTTTCTTAAAAATAACCAGTTTAAAATAATCCTTATGCCAAAGAGCCATATTTTGGGGTGGTAAGTTCTGCTCCCGTACAATAGTTTTAAAATAGAGGTTTCCAGTCAAACAAGCAGCACAGACCCTTTTCTCCGTATTTCTTCCTGCTAAGCACGACTATCAACCCTGGAAATAAAATGAGACAAACAAAGGAAAACCATGAAAGGTATTAAAAAGAAGATGAACTCATTTAGGATCCCAGGACTGTAGGGACAGCACAACTGCAGGGCATCTTCTGTCCCCCCCTACCCAGTGGAAGAAGGCAACTCAGGCCTAGCATTTCTCGATGCCTAACCAAGCAACAAAAGACAGTTCAAGTAGGCTCCTTCCTTCTCTGGATCAAATGGAAGTCTCTCTGACAGTGTTAGGCAAGCATCACTTCAACAAGATGTACTGAGAACTCACTTAAAATAACTGGCCATGAGAAGTGCTCTCTTTCTCCACTGGGCCCGAGACTCCCTTCCCCCATCAACACCTGGGGGCAGGCAGGGAGGACCTACAGGAGGGATGCAGCTACAACAACAGACCAGGCCCAAAAAACTCCTTTTACCTTGAAGGCCCCAAAGACCTGAGATTCCTGTCTCCCAGAGGAGACATGAGGTTGGTGGGTAAAACTGGCAGGAAGGACCCAACCAGGCAGCCAGCCCTGGAAAACCTTCCCCTGCTGAAAGGCACTGGGGCAGGATGGCAGAACCAGCAACAGGAACCCATCCATAACAAGCATCCTGACCCTGGCAGGTCTAAGATTCCCCTTCCCTTCACAGAGACACCTGGGCAGCCAGAAGACACTGGACAGGGGAGCCCATCACATCCCTCTACCAGCAAGAAACAGCAAAGGCCTGCCTTATAGAAATCCTTACCAAACCTTCAGGCAACACCAGCAAAGACAAGTGAAAGTCCCAGAGGATAGACCAAGCAGATGAAAATAACACCACAAAAACTCTGAAAATTAAACTGCTATTAGAACCACAGCACGACTAGGCCAAAACATGCATGCTAAACCTAAACAGGGTCACTGACTGCTGAAATAAAAAATTTTATTTAATAGAACCCAGAGTCTCCTAAGATCATAGACAAATGCCTAGGATATAGTAGAAAATTGTCCATCATTCCAAGAACCAAGAAAATCACAACTTGAATTAGAAAAAATAATTAACTGATGCCAACACTGAGATGACTCAGAAGTTCAAATTATCTGAAAAGGATTTTAAAACAGCCATCATAAAAATGTTCCAACAATCAATTATAAATTATCCTGGGACAAATAAGAGAAAAATCTCAGCAACAAATAGGATTTAATAGAACTGAGAAATACAATAAAAGAAATAAAAACATTGTATGCATTCAATAGTAGAGTGGAGATGACAGCAGATAAAATGAATAAAGTTAAAAAT
Source organism: Pteropus medius (assembly GCF_902729225.1). Taxonomy (NCBI): domain Eukaryota; kingdom Metazoa; phylum Chordata; class Mammalia; order Chiroptera; family Pteropodidae; genus Pteropus; species Pteropus medius. The sequence continues at coordinate 1,368,304 of NW_024342542.1, read as the reverse complement.
GGATCAGTAGAATTCACCCAATCTGAACAGCAGAGAGAAAATTGACTGAAAATATTAAACAGAGTTTCGTAGATCTGTGAAACAATAACAAAAGACTCAGCATTCATATCACGGAAGTTCAGAAGAATAAAAGAAAGACAGTGAGGCCAAAAGAGTATTTGAATTGACAAGGAGAAAATTCTGAAATGTCCTAAATTAAATTACTGCAAGCTAGAGGGTGGAAGGAAGAGTCAAAAAGGGGTTAATCAGTTAACAACTGCAGCGCAAAACTAAATACTACTCCACTCCATGGCTATTTCCGAGATTATCTAAAAAGAAAGAATAGCCAGGCGCCAAGGAACCCCAGGAGCCTCCACTTCTTGTTTACACATGAGCTTTACTGTCTCTGCTGAGGACTCTGCTGAGCTTAGCGCGCTTCACTTCTCCCATCCCCTTTGTCTGTAGCTAATGTAAATTCTTTCAGAATGACTTACATCTTTCCCCATACAATTTGATATATAAAAAAGCTTACAAAACTCCAGGATGATGGACATGTCTGTCATTTCTACCTAGCCATGCTGCTTGTAGTTTAGACTCCATTCTCCAAGACCAGTGTTCTTTTTTTTTTTTTTTTTGCTAGCAATGGCTAATAAACTCTTTCTTTTAAAAAGACTTTCAGCCATGAAAGTTTAAACTGTTGTTTAACAAAATAAATAATTAATGAAATGTCCCAAATTTAGCAAAAAACAAAACCTAGAGATCCAAGAAGCTGAAGGAAATTCAACAGGATAAACTCAAAGAAATTCATGTCAAGATATAACTAAACTTTTGAAAACTAAAGACAATGAAGATAACTTGAAAGCAGCCAGAAAGAAACAAAGCATTACTTCTAGGGGAACGTCAATTTAAGTGACAGACTGGACAGGGGAATTGGGGAGATACTGTTAAAGGGTATAAACTTGCAACTAGTAGATAAATAAGTTCTGGAGATCTAATGTACAGCATGATGAATATAGCTAATGATACTCTATCATATACTTGAATGTTGCTGTTGGGGAGGAAGGAACTTTACCCTCAAGGTTGTTCTGGCTGGTCTAATAACCAAATGGACACAAGACAGCTTAGCAGGGGAAAGTAACAAAATTTAATACACACTTATATGTGGGAACCCCACACACATGAGAGTTAGAGGCCCCACATTAATGAGAGGTTCAGAGACAGAAAGAGAACATGGGTATATAAGGCATTCTGAGCTAGAGATGAGGTAAGGTGCCTTGGGGGTTTCAAAGTCTCATTGCAGAATGATAAGAACAGATGTTTAGCAAATAGAAGTTTGTTCTGCCATATAGGTAGGTCAAAAAGAGATAATCGCTGATAATTTGTTGTGGGCAAAACCCCTAATTCAAGTTCTTCTATGTAGTTAAAGGAAAGGGCAAAAGTTTCTCTTGAGCCTGAAGCTAAAATTGCCTTTAGCTCAAACTAATCTGTGTACCACTGAGGCACATCTTGGGGTGGCTCATTCTGAATCCTTACATTGCCTAGAGAGTAGATCTTAAATTTTCTCACTGCAGAAAAGAAATGGTAACTATGTGACAGGATAAAGGTGGAAGCTAAGGCTATGGTAGTAATCATCTTGCAATAAATAAATTATCAAATCAACATATTGTACACCTTAAACTTACACAGTGTTATATGTCAATTATACCTCAATTTTTAAAATGCAAATAAATAAATAAATAGATAAATAAATAAGTAAATAAATAAATAAATAATAAATAAAAGAACAGACTTTTTAAAAAAATGATAGCAGATTTCTCATCTAGAGGCCAGAAGGAAGTGGCATAACATTCTTCAAAATGCTGAGAGAAAAGAATTTTCAACTGCAGATTCTATATCTGGTGAAACTATCCTTCAGGTAAGAAAGAGAATTAAAGAGCTTCTGGGCTGGTGAACACACGGAGATCTGGGGGAAATGGTGCACCCCTAGAGAGGTCATTTGACGCTCCACACTTCTTCCTATAGATTGCCCTATACATCTCTTCCATCTGGCTGTTCCAGAGTTATATCCTTTTATATATAAAAAAAAAATACTGAAGATCTAGTAAGTAAAATCTTTCTCTGAGTTCTATGAGCCACTCTAGCAAATTAATCTAACCCAAGGAGTGGGGTTGTGAGAACACACTCCTTGGGTTAGATTGAATTTTTAATTAGTTAATACCCAGTCAAGTCAGTACAGGAAACAACCTGGACTTGCAACTGAAATCTGAAGTGGTGGGGGAGGGACAGTCTTGGAGGACTAAACACTTAATCTATGGAATGGCCATTTGAATGGCATTTATTACCTTGCTATTAGACATTATTAATTGAAGCCACCTCTATGAATGAAGGATGTAAAGTGACCTTAAAACCTGAAATAACCACAGTGTCTAGGATGATGTTGGAGAAGCACCCTAATGGGAATGGCAGTGCCCAGAAGACTTTCATAATAATGTGGAAATGGTTTATACAGGACCATGCTGCTGGGGGAATGCAAGGAGGAGATACTAACATTCGGGGAGCCTAGGACAGACTTTGGAACTGCGTGAGGAGATACTGGATTCTATTGTCACTTGGACTGTGGTGCCTCATAAGCAGCTCTCAACTGACTAAGTGATGTTTAGTTTGTGGATGGCTGTTCCACGGTGAATGGACAACATCCTGTTTGGAAGGTCACTACTCTGAGTGAAGAAAGTAAAAACAAATCAGCTCAGTGCCCTGAAGTGCATGTTGTTTTCCCAGCAGTTATGGAAGACCTGAACAGTGTTTAGTTTTTTACTGACTTGTGGGCAGCAGCTAATGGCCTGGCGGCATGGTCAGGCAGGAGGGCAATGGAAACCAGGCCTATTAAAGGGTTTTCCTTGTGGGGCATAGCCCCGTGGGAATTTTAGGGATGCATTAAAGAACTCCTTTCCAGGTTTGATGATTAGAATCAACAAGCAGATATCCCCATGTACTCACTTAAGATGGCCACCTGAGTCCATCAGATGAGTGAACATGGGGGTCTGCACCCCCTGAGGCACAAAACGCCAATAACAACTGTTTTGTCTGCTAACAAGAGACAAAGAGTGCAAATGGCTGTGGCAGATTCCCTGGGGTGAAGGCCCAGATCATAGCTGGCAAGTCAGACTGATACTGATAGCCCTGGGGGAGCTACACATGGGTCTTGACAGGAATAAAGTCCGACTCTAGACTGGGTTTTGCCTACCCAGTGATAGATGAAAATGCTCAGAGTATGATAAAAGAACCAGAACAGAAGATATTGCATAAATTTGGATGTCTGAGCATCATTTCTTCAAACCAAGGAACACACTTTACAGCCGATAAAGTCCAACAATGGGCAGAAATATCCTCCTCAGAGTAATAGTTAGAGAATTAGAACAGGCAGTTAAATTAATGTTTGTCTAAAACAGGGAGATAAAAGCATGAAGAGCTGGCTTGCACACCTTCACAAGTGTGTGCTCACACTCAACATGAACATGAGTGGGGCTAAATGAGTGTTTCTACTAAATAGGTTTCTCTGTTTTTCTGGTGGATCTGGGAGAGAGGGAATGGAGAAGGTGCTGGTATTCTTTCTTTCCCACATCATATCAATTTTTTTTCCCTCTACTTGATGCAGTGATAGTAGAATCAGGGCTGCAACTACAAGGGCTGGAAACAGGGATGATTCTTAAGCAAGAGAGTGTAACTCTATTTTTAACCTTTATGTCAGAATTCCTAAAGGTCTGATGGGGCAGGACATGCCTTCTCCCCTTAGGACAAAATTGGAGCTAACAGTGAATGCGATTATATTGCCTGGTGGTTCTGCACCTGTGTAACCTTACTTTATGTATTTTTAAAGGAGGAGGAGGCACTTGCTAGACTGTTATTGCTGCCCGCAATCTAGAACAGCACTGTGGTCAAACCTACTGTCCCTTCCAGAGGTGAAAAGGTTTGAGTATAAATGGAGAGAAGGAAAAATAGTAGCTGAGGGTAAGGGATGAATAAATGGGTTATGTTATGTAATGTGGGAAATCCGATATTATGTTAACACCTTGAAAGAGGCTCAGAGCAAGAGATGATACCGTCTCTTAGCTTGATTATTCCAGATGCCTGAAAATGTGAAGTCATGTTTGCCAACACCACTCCTGCTTTGGGAACCTCACAAGATAGAATGAAAGCCTACGAAACTGAGTGGTCTCACCCTAGGAGACATTTTCATGATGTGATGATGGACTGGATAGTTTTTAAGGACTAAACGAGATTCTAGTAATGTGCCATTATCTGTTACTTTTATGATTGTTTTGCTATAAAAGATCCATGTTCAAAGGCCAGAGGGTGACTATGATATTGCGATTTATAATAAGGAATATATATTTGGTTTCTGGCACAGAACTCCTAAACCTCTTAAAATTTCCTAAGTAGCAAAAGCAATAAATTGTCTTTTGTTATGTTAATGAGGTGACTTTCAGATCTCACCTAAGGATGGGGGGACTCTTTCACTAACTATTACCTTTGCCTCAAGGCCATGTCAAACTTTTATGCTCACATTTTATTATTAAAGCAGGTGCTCCCTGGACTCTCTGGGACCTTTTTAGGCATTTAAAGCAAAATATGAACAGTAGTCTCATCTCATTCCTTAGTCTTCCTGATGGTTGAAATGGTCCATTTGTATCATAGATTTTTAAATTTTTACTCATGTGCTCCACTGTTTTTAAAGTGAACTTGTGCACAAATGTGCAGATTCAATGTTTTGTGATTAGAGAGAGTTGGAACTTTCAATCCCACCCCCTTGATTATCAGAGAAGTCAGAGGCCCTGGAGATTGATTTCAATTGTCAGTGGACAATGATTTAATCAGTCATGCCTATGTAATGAAACTGTTACCAGCAATGAAGTGTCTGCATTGTGGGAGTCAGGGGCTCCGTCCTTGGATCCCGCATAAAAGATTTATGTGGAGATCTGAAGCTCAGAGAAGAAAGAGAAGATGAAAAGTAGCAAACAGAAATGATTTTATTAAGTAAAGTAGGCAGAGTAAAGTGTACTTGGAAGAAAGTCTAAGGAGGCACCTCAATAGAAGACTGAGGGCCCCAAGCAGTTGAGGGCTGGGGTTTATATGAGCCGTAGGATTTCTTTGTTCTCTCTCTGTCTCTCCTACCTCAAATGGAGTAAATTTTCTGGTCCTCCTTTAGACCTTCCTACTCCAAACTGGGGCCTGTGTAGTGTGTACCCTGAAGATTTTGAGGGTAGGTGCACGCTCAGTTAACTAATTTTGCCCATACCAGTTGAGTGCCTCATATAAAGATCATATAATGCTCCTTTGCAGTTAACTGACTGGGTGAAGTGCGAGGTGGGGTTGTGGGGTGCATGAAGAAGGTGCTGGGTACTATTAGGCTTTTTGGTCTGCGGGTTGGCTTTCTTGACCTTTGGGCGGGGGGGAGGGGGGGGGGAGGTTCCACAAACCTGCCAGACCCCTGATTGTATATTTTCTTTTCTCAGGAGCTGGTCTTGGGACCTTGTTAACCCTTCATTATCCGTCTCCCTCTGGCTCATACCTACCTATCTACTTATCCTGTCAAAACCTCCATAAAAAACCAAAAGGACAGGGTTTGGAGAGGTTTTCGTGTTGATGAACACGAGGAGATCTGGGGAGAGTGGCAGGCCTGGAGAAGGCATGGAAGCTCCACAGTTTTTCCCCCAAACCTTGCCCTGCGCATCTCTGCCATCTGGCTGTCCTTGTACAGTACATTGGTGATCTAGTAAGTAAAAAATAAATTAATTTTTTTTAAGAAAGAAAAATAAAGACATACTCACACAGAGGAAAAGTCAAAGAATTTGTTGCTAATAGATCTACCCTCAACTATTGGCTAAGGAAGTTCTTCAAAAAACAGAAAATGACAAATGAAAAAATCATGGAGCATCGGGAAGGAAAAAGACTCAAGGAGAAAAACAGGAATATGGCTACCCTTTTCCTCATGACTTTTCTATATCGTATTTGATGATTCAAACAAAAGTGGGGGAGGTAAAGAACCTAAATGGAAGTGAGGTTTCCACACTTCACTAAAGTGGTAAAATGTTAGTACCAGTATATAGTGAGACCAAGAGATCAGGAGATGAATGCCATGAAAAGAGAGTTTATTATACTCACAGATACCAATAGGAGAGGGCATGCCACACCAGGAAGCACCAGAGTTAGTAAAGAGACAGAGAGAACAAGGGGAAAGCATGGATGTTATGGACTGAATGTTTGTGTCCCCCCAGAATTCATATGTTAAAGCTTTAACTCATCAGTGTGGTTGAATTCGGATATGGGGCCTCAGAGGAAATAATTAAGGTTACATGAGGTTAAGAGTGGAGCACTGATCTGACAGGACTAGTGTCCTCATAAGAAGAGACACCATAAGCAACAATATTATATAACAGTCATCAAACTTGTTAAGAGACTAGATATTAATTATTTCTACCAAAAAAAAATGACATGATAGAGGTGATAACTATTGTTACAATGGCCATCATATTACAATATATAAATGTATTATTCACCTCAAATTTACACAATGTTATATGTCAAATGTATTTCAATAAAAAATTAAAATTAAAAAGAAAACTAATCAAAAAGAGCATTTATTTTTCCATATTAAAAAAAGAAAGAAGAGACATCAAATGCTCATTCTCTCTCTCTCTCTCTCTCTCTCTCTCTCTCTGTTTCTCTCTGGGTATGCAGAAAGAAGAGGTCATGTGAGCACACAAAGAGAAAGTGTTCATCTGCGACCCAAGAGGAAGGCCCTCGCCAGACACCAACCATGATGACACCTTGATTTGGGACTCCTAGCCTCTAGGACTGCGATAAAACCAATTTTTATTATTTAAGCCATCCAGTCTGTATTTTGTTATGGCAGCTCTAACAGATTAATACAATGGGCAAGAGGTTTATTATGGTTTCTATGGAATGAAACAGACAAGGCAGGGTAATGGGGTTTAGGTTTGGCTAGTTTGAATACTTTCTTTCAGTGGGCGCTGGTGCACAGGGGCTGTCCCTAGTTGTCTGGTACCTGGCCCTGAGGTGATTAGGGCAGATGGCCTGGAGTGTGACAGCCTGATAGAATAGGGTTAGGGGTATGAGATCTGGATTGGTTGGTTTGCATTTGAAAGATACTCATGAGCAAGTTGCTTATTATCTCTAGGAATTCATTAATTCTGGGAGGTACAGTCCTTCCAGGGTCAGTAAGGCCCCAGATGTCAAAGAATTATAAAACAGAACATAAAAAGACATGGTTAATACACAGTAGACTGTGATGAATTCATCTGCGTATTTTAATACTAAGAGCAACCACTATAAAATCTGTATAAAGAAAGAGATACACCCAAAAGTACTAAATAAATCAAAATGGAATTCTAAAAACTATCAAGTAACCCACAGTAAGGCATGAAAAAAGAAACAGAAAACCAAGAACCAAAGGAAACAAACAAAAACCAATAAATTAGAAGACTCAAGTGCTAACATATCAATAATTACCTTAAATACAAATGATCTAAATATACCAATTTAAAAACAGAGATTTTTAGAATTGCTTAAAATCAACACAACCCAACTACATCTATTGCAAAATTAGTTTGACAGTAAGAATGACAAAAATAAGAAAGAAGACACAAATCACCAATATAAGAAGTGAAATTTGAAATACCACTAAGGGTCTTAAAGCCATTAAAAAGATAGTAAAGGAATCTTACAAAACACCTTGTGGTCATAAATTTGACTTGGAAGAAATGGACCAATTCTTCAAAAACCACAAACTACCAAAACTCAACTAAAATAAAGTAGATAATCTGAATAATTATACAACGATTAAACAAATTGAACTTATAATTTAAAAGTCCAAGGAAACGAAATGTCCAGATTCATATGGTTTCACTGGAGAGTTTTACCACTTACAAAATAATTCACACCAATTTTACATGATCTCTTACAAAAAATAGAAGAGAATATTTCCCAGCTTATTTTATGGCACCAGAATTACCCTGACAAAAAAGAAAACAAAGCCAATACTTTTTTAAAAGCCCTGTAAACCAATATTCCTCATAAACTCAGACACAAATATTCTCAACAAAACATTAACAAGCCAAATACAACAATATATAAAAAGAATTTTACATCATGACCAAGTGGGATTTATTCCAAGTATGCAAAGCTGGTTCAATACTTGTAAATCGATCAATGTCATCCACCATATTAACAATCTGGGGTGTTTTCCAACACCAACAACCAATACTCCAACTCTCTGGACACCAACTTGGTGTCCAACAATTCAATTCTGACACAAACTGTCCAGAGTTAGTGCAGACCCCACAGCTTAAAGGCTCAGTCCCACAAAACTGCCCTCATTTCAGATGCCAGTTGCAAGCCTATTCTACTGACTGGTGGCTATAAATAGGAGACTCCCATAAACCTCTCCTTGGGTTCAATAATTTGTTACTGTGGCTCACAGAACTCAAGGAAACACTTTATAGTTATGCACCACATAAAGACGTTTCAGTCAATGATGAACAGCATATATGATATTGGTCCCATAGATTATAATGGAGGTGAAAAATTCTTATTGACTGGTGACATCGTAGCTGTCATGATATCATAGTGTAACATATTACTCACGTGTTTGTCGTGATGCTGATATAAACAAACCTACTGTGCTGCCAATTGTATTAAAGTACGAGACATAATTATGTACAGTACATAATAGTTGATAATGATAATAACTGACTATGCTACTGGTTTATGTATTTACTATACTATGTTTTTTCTTATTATTTTAGAGCATACTCTTTCTACTTTAAAAAAATTTGCTGAAGGAAACCCATCAACAAAACAAAAAGACAACCCACTGAATGGGAGAAGATATTTGCCAATGATATATCAGATAAGGGATTAATATCCAAAATTTATAAAGAACTCATCCATAACCTAAATACACACACACACACACACATACTACACACAATACACACACACAATAATACACACTCATACACACAATAATAATACACAATACACCAACTATAATTAAAAAAATGGACAGAGGGCAGGAATTGTATTTACTGGGGAGGACATAAAAGAGCCAATAGACATGAAAAGATGCTCAAGGTCACTAATCATCAGATAAATGCAAATTAAAACTACAGTGAGATATCACATCACATTTGTCAGAATGGCCATCATCAATAAATCAACAAACAACAAGAGTTGGTGAGGATGTGGAGAAAAAGGAACCCTCGTGCACTATTGGTAGGACTGCAAACTGGTGCAACCACTATGGAAAACAGCGTGAAGGTTCCTCAAAAAATTAAAAATAAAACAACCTTATGACCTAGCAATTCCACTTCTGGGTATTTATCCAGAGAAAACCAAAACACTAATTCAAAAAGATATATGCACCCCTATGTTTACTTCAGCGTTATTTACAATAGCTAAGAAATGGAAGCAAGCCAAGATATGGAAGCAACCTAAATACTCATCAATAGATGATTGGATAAATAAGAGGTGAGTACATATATACAATGGAATATTACTCGACCATAAAAAATAAATCTTATCATTTGCAACGAAGTAAGTGGACCTAAAGGGTATTATACTAAGAGAAATAAGTCAGACAGAGAAAGACAAATGCCACATGATCTCACTTATATGTGGAATCTGAAGAACAAAAGAAAATAAATGAATGAACGAAACAGAATGGAAACAGAATTATAGATATAGAGAACAAACTGGTGATTGCCAGATGGGAGGATGATTGAGGGACCGAGTGAAAAAGGTAAGGGATTAAGAAGTAAAAATTGGTAGTTACAAAATAGTCATGGGAATGTAAAGTACAGCATAGATAATATTGTAATAATATTGTAATAACTATGTATAATGTCAGGTGGATACTAGACTAATTCACTTCGTAAATTATATAAATGTCTAACCACTGTGCTGTACTCCTGAAACAAATATAAAATAATATTGAATGTCAACTCTAATTGAAAAATTAAAATTAAAAAACAATTGCCTAAATATTGCACAAACTGTACAATTAGCAATGCAGAATTAGCTATAATTGTCATTCTTCACACAAAGTGGTTAACACAATGAGCTTCTTTAATTTGTTCTCATCAAGGAGTTCAGATGTGCATGTGTGGGGCTGTGTGTGAGTCTGTTGTCTCTGGTGACTAGCTGAAACATTTACAATCAATTGAAACCAAACATCTCACAACAGTATTCTCCAAATGATGTTCATTAAGTGAAGCTTTCCTTCTCTCACAACCTAAAATAATCTTATTTTGCATAAACACAAACAGTGGCCTGGGGATAGTCACAGGAGATTCTATCACAGAAAACAGAGTAAGGAAGTTGTTAGCCTTTTTCGCATTTATGAGCTGTTATGATAGTTCATGTTTAAAATCACAGCTTATCAGTAGCCTGGATATTGAACTCAACATCTTGATACCCTCTCCTAAGTTGCTATTAGAAGCTATGCAGAGATGACTTGAAATTTGCATATATTCTATTTGTCATTAATGCTTTCTTATCTATTCAAATCGGGGCTTACGTTTGGGATCTACTGAGAAAAATTATGCTTCTAAGGTATTTGTATAAGAGAGTATAATTTCTTGTTTATTAATAAAAGGCATTCTTTTCAAAATGGAGAAGAAGTTTGCTGTGAAACAGTATGTTTATGCCAGCAGCAGCCTCATACATCTGTGTGTACTGCTTCTCTCTCTCTCTTTTTTTTTTTTCAAATGACTTAGATTTAAATTAGGAGCAAACTAAATGGAGAGTTTACAATAGAGTTGATTACATTTCTTTTGCAGACTGAGCTGGGACTGGGGCTGCCCCTCAACTTGATCCCTTCCAGACAAAGACATCCACAGTGTCCCTGGCAGTCTGGCTCAGGGAAGGAGGAGACTCTGTTGGCTCCATATGTCGAGGTCACCTTGCCCACCCCTCATTCCTGGCTAGTATCAGGGATTCTACCTTGCTGGCCCTAGTCATCACCCTTTTATTTTGGTGGCCTGAGGCGCTGTCATCAATCCGCAGCAGCAGAAGTGCCCTCTCTCATATGTTTGCAGCTTCACAGCCGGTGACTCTCATCATTTATACCTCAGGCCTCACAGTTCACCTAGGTGTGCTTGGCCTGAAGGGAGGTAAGTAGATGGATGGTGCTGGCCCCCAAGTTCTGAATAAGGGTATGAGGGATGACCTCTAGGGCATGGGCAACAGCCCTGTATGCCATTGATCCATACCAGTCATGGCCTTGGATTTTTCTGTCAAGGCATGGGCCACAGCCATCTCACTGGCCCCACCCCTTGGCACCAACTGAGAACTTTGTGGCATACTTGCATGACATCCTGAAGATTGTGTTCTACTTCAGAGAGAATCTCTGCTGGCTTCTTGGAGGAGAATGGTACAGGCCTTGGGTCTTTGTACTCAGTGATGAATGTAAAGTACTCATCTCTAATTTTCTTGATTTCCAGCAGGCCCACTTTTGTCCCAACACCATCTTTTCTCAGTTCCTCTGGTCGGCTGACTATCTGGGCCCTACAGGCTCAGATTGTTGTCTGTCTTCCAGACTCTGCAGATAGCTGTGATAAACTAAATCTGAGATGCCCTTTTCTGTGATGACCATGTGGGGCTTCAGATGGATAATGTCCTCACAGAGCTGCTGGATGTACTTTTCTTCCATTTGAAGGATTTGGGTGAAGTCTTCTTCTAGTGTGATCTCTGTGTCATTCTAGCTTTCTCCTTCTTGTATTCCAGAGAAGAATCCAGCAGCACAATGCAAAGGTTCTTAATATAACACTGCATTTGTGAATGGGTCACATCTTTGTTAATTATGACTCCTTGTAAGACACATGAGTCTTCAATGATGCTCCCAGGCATCTTTTCCACCCTTGCATATTTCTTGATGTCTATCTCCTTCTGGCAGTTCTCCTCAAGCTGGACAGTTTTGACAACATCCAGGACAATGTTGCCAGCCAAAGAGAATCTCTAACTGATTATTTTGATAGTAATGAAGCTATTGATAATGTTCAGCATCAATCTGTTATTAGTGTCAATGGGAGTACTGAATTTTTTAAGGGTGCTGATCATATCATCCAATGCCTTTTGGTAAGCACAGATCACCAACATTGATGCATCTGCTTCTCTAGGAAGTGCTCAGCCACAGATAGCATATCCTCTGCAAGAATAATTACTGATGTGGTCCCATCTCCAACCTCTTCATCCTGTATCCAGCTAATTTCAGTCATGGATTGGATGCTGGATGCTGAACTTGAATCTTCCAAAGAATGTCATTGCCATCATTGGTCATCACAATGCCTCCCATTGTCCAAAAGCATCTTCATCATGGACTTGAGTCCCAAACATGTTTGGATGATATATGCAATAGTCTTAGTTGCATCGATGTTTCCAGATTGAACTTTTCTTCTAGGTTTGCGTTTTGAGTTCTGGCTGAGCACCAGCACAAGATGATGGCCCATCATGGCAGCACAATGCAGAGCCCAGTACCCAGAGCTGGAAGAACTGGCAGAAGATTTTACCGCATCTCTTGGTTGCATCATTTTTTCTTGTGTTGTTTTCTTGTGCATGATTTACTCTTGTGTTGTTTCATAAATTTAGTGTAGACAATGTGTACAGTGTTTAGAAAGTCTACAGTAGTGTACAGTAATGTCCTAGATCTTCACATTCACTCATCATTCATTCACTGACTCACACAGAGCAACTTCTGGTCCTCCACAGTTCATTCATGCTAAGTGTTCTCTACAGGTGTGCTATTTTTTATCTTTTATACCATATTTTTACTGTACATTATCTATGTTTAGATATACAAATACTTACCATTGTGTTACAATTGGCTACAGTATTCAGTACAGTAACATGTTGTGCAGGTTTGTAGCCTAGGAGCAATAGGCTATACCATCTAGGTTTGTATAAGAGCACTCTATAATGTTTGCACAAGAATAATATCACCCAACAGCGCATTTCTTAGAACGTATCATTGTCAAGTGGCACATGACTGTACTTACATTTACTGGTTTACTGCAAAGGATACAACTGAAGAGCTGCCAGATGGAAGAGATGCATAGGGCAGGGTAAAGTGTGAGCAGCTTTCATGACCTCCAGGTCTACCAAACTCCTAGCACTTCAATGTTTTCATCAACCTGGAAGCTCTCTGAATGTCCCTGTTCAAGAGTTTTTATAGAATTTAATCTCCAGCCTCTCTTCCCCTCCATGAAAGTTGGTTGGCTGGCCTGAAAGTTCCAACCCTCTAATCATTTGGTCTTTCTGGTGACCAGCCCCATCTTAATGGTTATCTAGGGGATTCATCCTAAGTCATCTCATTAGCATAAAGTCAGATGTGATAAAAGGGGCTCGTTACGAATAATGAAAGACATTTCTGTCACTCAGAAAATTCAATGGGGTTTTAGGAACTCTGTACCAAGAACCAGAGACAAAGACCAAATATATTTCTTATTATACCATACAACCTAAAGAAGAAAAATTATACTATCATACAGAAAAAGTATTTGAAAAAGTCCAACACCCATTCTTGATTAAAAAAAAAACTCTTAGCAAGTTAGAAATAGAGAAGCATTACCTCAACTTCATAAACAGTATCTACGAAATACTTACAGCTAATGTATTGTTGGTGAAAGACTGAATTATTTCCCCAAAAAATAAGGGATAGAGCAAGAATATTTGCCCTCACCATTCTTATTCAACATAGTACTAAAAAGTTTTAATAACCACAATAACACAAGAAAAAGAATATTAAACAGGTAATAAAACTGTCCCTATTTACAAGTGACATAATTGCCTATGTAAAATATCCCAAGAAATCTACCCCCAAAACCTCCTAGAATTTAATCAAAGAGTTCAGCAAAGTTGCTGGGTACAAGATCGACATGCAAAAACAATCACATTTCTATGTAGTAAAAATGAACACACGGAAACTGAAAATTTAAATACAATATAATTTAAATTAGTCCTAAGAAAATGAAATACTTAGGTATACGCCTACCAAAATATGTAAAGAAGACCCACATGATCTAGAGATTACAAAATACCGATAAAATAAAAGACTTTAATAAATGGAGAAGCATATTGTTTTCATGGATAGGAAGGCTCAACACAGTAAAGATACCAATTCTCCCCAAATCAATATATAGATTTAATGTAATTCCTATCAAAATCCTAGTAGTTTTTTGTAGACATACACAATAATTTTATGAAATTTATATGGAAAAGCAAAAGAACTGGAATAGCTAAAACGCTTTTGAGAAAGAATAAAAAAGTGGGAGGAATCACTCTACTCAATATTAATGTTTATTATATAGCTACATTAATCAAAACAGTGTGGTATTGGTGGAAGCATAGACACATAGATCAATGGAACAGAATAGAGAACTCAGAAAAAGCCCCACACAAGTACGGCCAATTTTGACAAAGCTGCAAAAGTGATTCCATGGAGGACATAGCCTTTTCAACAAATGGTACTGGAGCAAGAAGACATCTGTGGCAAAAAAAAAAAAAAAAAAAAAGCTTTAAATCTTACACATAATCTTATACAAAAATGAATGCCAAAATGTGAAATGTAAAATGGTAAAACTTTTAGAAAAAGGCATAGGATAAAATTTTTAGGATCTAGGTATAAGCAAAAACTTCTTAAACTAGATACCAAAAGCGTGGTCTATAAAAGGAAAAATTGATCAACTGCACCTCGACAAATATTTTTTTTTAATTTATTCTGTGAAATCCTTTGTGAAAACAAAAGATGCAAAGACAAATTACAGACTGGAAGAAAATATTGGCAAACCACATATCTGACGAAGGACAAGTTTCTAGAATATATAAAGAACTCTCAACTCAAGAGTATAAAAACAATCTAATTATAAAATAGACAAAAGACACAAAGAGACATTTCACCAAGAAGGAAGTACCGATGGCAAGTAAGTGCATGAAAAGATGTTTGACATCATTAGCCATCAGTGAAATAATAATTTAGATCACAATGAGATATCAGTATACATGTCAGAAAGGCTGAAATAAAATATAAGGGTAACCCCAATGCTGGTAAGGATATGGAAACACTTCGTCATTCATGTATTGCTGATGGTAATGTAAAATGGTACAGACACTCTGGAAAATAGCTTGGCAGTTTCTCAAAAAACTAAACATATGCTTTAGCAATTACATTCTTGGACACTTATCTCAGAGAATATATATGTAACATGAATTTTTAAATAATATGTGGGTTTTTTTTTAAATATGGTTTGTTCATAAGCCTTAAAGAGTATTCTCAGAAACATGGTAGAGTGAGAGATGTCCTCAGATCTCTTCCCTTGAAACAACAATAAGCTAAACATCTAAAACTCAACAAAAAACACCCAAACTGCACACCAGCATGTCTGAGGGTGAGATCTGCACATAAGAGCTACCACAGGTCAGAACCTCGGGTGTCAGGAGGTGGACTAGGAGAAATAAAGAAACTGCCTCTCGCAGCCACCGGAGCTCATTGCAGGAGGAGGGGGAGGGTGAAGGTGTGGCGACTTCCCTGCTCAGCCTGCCTGGAAGTGCTGGAACGTCTAGCAGCCGGCAGTAGGGCCCAGTCTTCAGGGCAGAAAGCAGAGAAGTGGGATGGGACTATAGAGAAACAACAATTGATTTTTACCAGCTGCAGTTGCAAAAAGGAGGCTGAGCCACAGCCCCCAACTCCCAACCCAGAGGGCCCCTCCCCCCATATCCTCCAAGACTGATCACCATGGAGCCCCAGAGGAATTTGAGCAAATGCTGCTGAGACTGGGGCTGACACTGACAAGGACTGAAACTGAAGGTAGCGAGTGTGATTAAATATCTACAAGAAAATAAAAAAGGCATTATATAGGCTTTATATAAAGCAAGGATCCAAGAGGCTTAGATACCACCTACTGGAAACCAAACGAAAAGTGCCTTCTTTGCAGCAGGCTAAAGAGAGATCTTTATATAATAAATCTTCTTTCTGGAGAAAAAAAGCAGAATACATTTCCATTAATGCCCAGGCGGAGAAATAATCCGTTAAACACCATGAACAACCAATGTGACAAGGCATCTCAGAAAGAAAGAGAAAAAATCTCCAGAAAATGAGCTTACAGACATAGAAATATGCAACCTAAATGACAGAGAATTCGAAAGGGTACTTCTGTAAAAGCTCAGTAAGATCCGAAAGGAGTCATATCAACAATTTCAGGAATTGAAAAAACAACTAGATGAGCAGAGCAAGGAGATTGAATCTCTCAAAAAGAACAGAATAGATATTCTGGAGATAAAAAAAAAAACACACACTGCAGAAGTTGAAAACTGAAATACCAAGCCCAGGAAATAGAGTCGACCAAATGGAGGAAAGGATCAGTGATATCGAAGACAGAAATCTAGAAATAAATCAGAAGGAAGAAGAGAGAAACCAAAGAATGAAAAAGAATGAAAGAGAAATACAAGAACTAGCTGATACCATCAGGAGAGGAAACATAAGAATAATGGGCATTACCGAAGGCGAGGAAAAGGAGCAAGGACTAGAAAGCATTTTCAGACAAATAGTGGACAAGAATTTCCCAAATCTAAGGAATGAACTTGAACTTGGAATTCAAAAAGTCAACATAACACCCAATTATCTCAACCCAAAAAAGCCCTTACCAAGACACATTGTATTAAAATTATCAAAAATCAACAACAGACAGAATTCTCACGGTAGCCAGAGAGAAGAAAACGGTAACTTATAAAGGAAAACCCATTCGATTATCATCGGGTTTCTCAGTGCAAACCTTACAAGCCAGAAAGGAATGAAATCAAATATTTAAACTATTAAGTGAAAGGAATTACCAGCCTAGAATAATGTATCCAGCTAAGCTCTCCTTTAGATATGAAGGAGAAATTAAGACCTTTCCAGACATACAAAAATTGAGGCATGATCCACTACGAAGCCTACACTACAGGAAATACTGAAAAGGGTCAGCTCACCTAAAACAAAATGGCAAAAAATACATAATTAGGAGTAAAGTGACTATCAGGCAAATAGAAGCAGAGGAGTGCAATCCCTACTAAGAACAGGGTATTATAAGCTTAAATAATAAGAAGAGAATTGCTATAGCAAGATAGTAATGAACGTTTAGCATATATAGGGACAAAATGACATAACAATGACTGGAAAAAGGAGGATTCAAAGATCCCAATTCACAATGGAGAATGGAGATAAGGCACATGTAGAAGAAAATGGACAACTATGTATATATATAACCATCCTTTACATATTCATAATGGTAACCACACACAGAAGATTCAGAACCATTGTATAGAACATAAAACAATAAGGACCAGAGGGAAAACCCATAAAAGTCAACCAAAATAAAGAAAACAAAAATACGAGGACAAAGAAGTGATGGAAACACTGAGCTACCAGAAAGCAAAAGATAAAATGGCTATAAAAGACCTCATATTTCAATACTCACCCTAAATGTAAATGGACTGAACTCACCAATAAAAAGGCACTGAGTTGCAGAATGGATCAAAAAACAAAACCCAACCATATGCTGCCTCTAGGAGACATATCTCGGCTCCAAAGACAAATATAGACTCAAAGTAAAAGGGTGGTAAATGATATTTCAAGCAAATGGCATTCTGAGAAAAGAGAGAGTAGAGATACTAATATCGGTTGAAATAGACTTCAAAATAAAAAATGTTAAGAAAGATACTGAGGGACACTTTGTAATGATAAAGGGAATCATGCACCAAGAAGACATAACACTTATTAATATCTATGCTCCCAATCAGGGAGCCCGAAATATGTAAAGCAATTACTAGCAGAACTAAAGGGAGAAACAGACCAAAACATCACCGTAGTAGGGGACCTAAAAACCCCATTGTCAGATATGGACAGATCGTCCAAACAGAAAATCGATAAGGAAATGACATCCTTAAATGACACGTTAGACCAACTGCGCATAATTGACATTTATAGAGCTTTCCATCCCAAAACAGCTGCTTATATATTCTTCTCTAGTGCACATGGAACATTCTCAAGAACTGACCACATAATGGGACACAGAGATAGCCTCAACGAATATAAGAGGGTTGAAATCATACCAATAATATTATCTGATCATAATGCTTTGAAACTAGAAGTCAACTGCAAAAAGAAATCAGAAAGGACTAGAAATACATAGAGATTAAACAATATGCTACTGAAGAATAACTGGGTCAGGAAAGAAATAAAAACAGAGATCAAGAGATACATAGAAATGAATGATAATGATAATACAACATATCAAAACTTTTGGGACATGGCAAAAGCAGTCATAAGAGGAAAGTTCATATCATTACTGGCCTATCTCCAAAAACAAGAATGAGCCCAAATAAACAACCTAACGCTTCATCTTAAAAAACTAGAAAAGGAAGAACAAATGAAGCCTAAAGTCAGCAGAAGGAAAAAAATAATCAAATTAGAGCAGAAATAAATGAAATTGAAAAAAATAGAAAAAATAAGTGCAATAAAGAGCTGGTTCTTTGAGAAGGTTAATAAAATTGACAAACCCCTGGCTAGACTCACTAAAGAAAAAAGAGAAAGGACACAAATAATCAAAATCAGGAATGAAAGAGGGGAAATTATGACTGACATCACAGAAATACAAAGGATCATGCAAGAATACTATGAAAAAATATATAATATCAAATTTAATAACCTAGAAGAAATGAACCAGTACTTAGAGAAATACAACCTTCCTAGACTGAATCAAGAAGAACTGCAAAATTTAAATAGAATAATCAGCACTATGGAAATTGAAACAATCATCAAAAACCTACCAAAAAGTAAAAGTCCAGGACCAGATGGCTTCACCAGTTAATTCTACCACACATTCAAAGAAGATATCAAAACCTGGTAAAGATAACACAAAAAAAGAAAACTACAGACCAATATCTCTCATGAATACAGATGTCAAAATCCTAAATAAGATACTAGCAAACTGAATACAGCAACATATTAAAAAGATTACACATCACGATCAAGTGGGCTTCAACCCAGGGGCACAGGGATGGTTCAACATAAGGAAATCGATTAATGTGATACACCACATAAACGAATTAAAAAATAAGAATTATATGATCATATCAATAGGTGCAGAAAAAGCCTTCGACAAGATACAGGATCCATTTGTGATCAAAACACTTAATAAAATTGGTATAGAAGGAAAGTACCTTAACATAATAAAGGCCATCTA
Organism: Pteropus medius; assembly: GCF_902729225.1. NCBI lineage: Eukaryota > Metazoa > Chordata > Mammalia > Chiroptera > Pteropodidae > Pteropus > Pteropus medius. The sequence continues at coordinate 1,349,030 of NW_024342542.1, read as the reverse complement.
TGACAGACTCTCAGCCAACATTATACTTAATGGTGAAAAACTAAAAACCTTCCCTCTAAGATCAGGAACAAGGCAAGGCTGTCCACTATCGCCACTGTTATTCAATATAACATTGGAGGTCCTAGAGAGTGCAATCAGGCAAGAGAAAGATATGAAAGGCATCCAAAGAGGAAACGAAGAAGTCAATCTATCACTATTTGCAGATGAGATGATTCTCTATATAGAAAGCCCTAAAGACTCCACAAGAACACTACTAGAAACAGTAGGCAAATACAATAAAGTCTCTGGATACAAAATCAACATTCAAAATTCCATAGCGTTTCTATACTCAAATAATGAAGCATCAGAAAAAGAAGTGGAAAAAATAATTCCTTTTGCAATTGCAACAAAAAGAATAAAATACCTAGGAATAAATTTAACAAAACATGTGAAGGACCTATATAATGAAAACTACAAGACTCTATTAAAAGAAATTGAAGCAGATACAAAGAAATGGAAAGATGTTCTGTGTTCTTGGATTGGAAGTATCAACATAGTTAAAATGGCCTTATTACCTAAAGCATTATACAGATTTAATGCAATCTCCATCTAAATCTCATCGGCACTTTTTAAAGAAATAGAACAAAATATCATCGGATTTGTATGGAAGCACAAAAGATCCCGAATTGCCAAAGCCATCCTGAGAAAAAAGAACAAGGCTGGAGGCATCACTCTACCCGACTTCAAATTATACTACAAAGCGACAGTAATCAAAAAGGCATGGAATTGTCAGAAAAACAGACACATGGACCAGTGGAACAGAATCGAGAGTCCAGAAGTAAATCCATATTTATATGGGTAAATAATTTTTGACAAAAAAGCCAAAAACATACAGTGGAGAAAGGAAAGCCTCTTCAATAAATGGTGCTGGGAAAACTGGAAGGTCACCTGTGAAAGAATGAAACTAGACTGTTGTCTATCATCACACACCAAAATTAACTCAAAATGGATTAAGGACCTCAATATAAGACCTGAAACAATAATATGCATAGAAGAATACATAGGAACTAAACTCAAGGACCTTTGACTTAAGGAAGATTTTATGAATTTGACCTCAAAGGCAAAAGAAGCACAAGCAAAAATAAATGAATGGGACTATATCAAACTAAAAAGCTTCTGCTCAGCAAAAGAAATCATCAACAAGGTAAAGAGACAACCATCTGAATGGGAAAATATATTTGCAAGCAACACTTCCAATAAGGGCCTAATATCCAAAATATACAAAGAACCCATGCAACTCAATAGCAACAACAAAAAACAAACAAACAAACAATGCAATCAAAAACTGGACAGAGGACCTGAATAGACATTCCTCCCTAGAGGACATATAAATGGCCAACAAATATATGAAAAGATGCTTAACATCATTAGCTATTAGGGAAATGCAAATCAAAACCACAATGAGATACCATCTCACA
>NW_024342542.1:1254738-1347045 GCF_902729225.1 Pteropus medius | reverse complement strand
GGTGAAGTGGATAAAGGGGATTAAATATATGGTAACTGAAAGAAACTGAACTTTGGGTGGTAAACACACAATAGAATATACAGATATCAAATTATAATGTAGACATGAAAATTATATAATTGTATTAACCAATGTTACCCCAATAAACTTAATTTTTTAAAAAAAAGATGATTAAAAAAGAAAAGAAAAGTATTCTCTCCAGATTATAAAAGGTTAGTTAAAACTGTTTAATAGGAACAAACTCGAACAAGAAGAAATAAGTTTGATTTGGAGGATGGTAGCGAAATGCGACTGGGAAGGACTCTTCAGGGAAGTCTGTACCTCTTCTAGAGACTTTGCATCAAAAAGACAACTTATGGGACATTCTGCCCTCTTTCAAGTCACTGTGCCACTTCTGAAAACTGTCAGCTTTCCACACAGGCTATGAGATATTTTATTTATGTTTAAAAATAGCTGTTCTTCTTCCGCATATTGGAAATGCCCAGGGACCAGTCACTGAGATCCTTCCCTCAAACAGGTGCAGAGCAGTTTTGTTGATCTCTGGATTTGTCCAGTCATTCCAAATGTCATCCATGTGATTATTGAAATCCACAAGCGTTTCCTAGAACCTGCTACACAGGAATGACACCGATATCCTTTGGGCCATTGGCCAGTCATCACAGTAATCATAGTGTGGTGTCTCTGCACTGCCATCTGTTTTCATGGTGTTTGTACACATGGATCATTGGTACCACACAGTCCATTGTAAACTTAGTGTTGTCTACCAAGATGATATTTATAAATAGATATGTGTGTGAAAAATAAATATTTTTATAAACAAAATAGATATGAATGTGCATATATCAAAATATATAGAAAAAGTATTTTATATTTACATATTAATCATTTAGGTATATGGGCATCTTTCTAAATCTTAAGATGAAGACATTTAGAGGTCATAAGAGGATTTAGTTGCATAATGGCAAAGTGTAGTGGCTGATTTGCTTTATGTTCAAATATTAACTGATAGAGATACATATAGTTCTGTATATCTCTAGACATAACAGACATGATACTTTAAGGAGTGTGGCTGGAGATGCAGTAAAAGTAAAAGAAAAAAAGGAAAAGGAAAAAATATACACAAAAAAGTAAAATTTAGAAAGTGAGAAGAGGTATGTTTATTATCATTACAGTTCTCAAAATAATCTTTTAAATTTTTGTTATGGAAAACTAAACACATGGATGAAGGGTAATAAAAAGTATAATGACCTAGACTATAACCATCACAAGTTTCACCAATTTTCATGAAAACTATTTAAAACCTACATAAATCACATTGATATAACATCTTTATACTTATGTGATTAACTTAATCTGTGTAGTTTTATGTTTTTATGTCTCTATTTAACTATATAACTAGGAAGAGAGATTTCTCCAAATTTACACTCTGAGCTGCAGTTCCAAAACCCCTAAAAAGTGCTCCCCATCCCAAGGCACAAGGACCAGCCACCTGAGAGGGCTCCTCTGCCTTGGGCTCGCTGGCAACGCTGGGCAGCGGGGTACACCATTGTGCTCCAGCAGTCGAAGAACCCCCAGGAGCAAAATCCCTGCGGCCACAAAGGCACAGCGGTGGCCTTGTGGTGGGCAATTGACTTCACAGCTGCTAATCAGGAGGCGGGTCTGCTGCAAATAGGCGAGGCAGAAGGGGTCTTTGTCACAGCAACTCACCTAGACACTGGCTTTTATTAGGAATGACGATTTGGGGAGTGGGGGTTGGAGAAGCCAAGTTATGGAGATCTGTGGGGTCAGGAATGGAGAGTCTGTGGGGTGAGTGATGAGAAGTCTGTGGGATAAATGATTGGATGGTCACGTCACTTTGTTTATTATTTCCTTGGCTTCTTTCAACATATTATAAAGTAATTCTCGTGGAGATTTGGTTGTCTTTTCCTTTATAGAGAATAGCGTTGCAAGATCCCCTACCCCCACATTTATGTAACTATCATTCTAAATTTTCTTTCAACGTTTGATATTTTTTTTTTCACATTTTCCATCTTTATAGCAGCTGGAGTTTATTCTGCTTTTTGTTATGTGTGGGGACATCTGTCTTTTCAAAAAAGTTATATATTTATTTTTCCTCTCCATTATTTATTTGCTCCTCTGCTTTCTGTCTCTAATTTCTTAACTAGCAATGGTTAGTTCCTCTAAGACGTGTCAAGTCCTGACAGGGAACAATCTCATCTTCCCTGACTTTAATAATAGAATTACTTTTGTGGTTCCATCATTATTATGATGCTGGTTGCTGGTTTGAGATAAAGATATTTTATCACGTTAAAGAAATATCCAACTATTCCTAGTATATTAAGTGTTCTTATTCAGAATGCTCACATTTGTTTTTGATATTTGGAAGATAATCTGATTTTTCTCCTAACGTCAATCAATATCATGACTTAGAGTAATAGATTTTCTTCCATTGGACTCTCCTGGCATTCCTAGAAAAAAAAACACTTTTTTATGCTGTATTATTCTTTTTTGGAGTAGCATGTTTCATGTTATTTCATGTATGATTTTTGTGTCACTATGCATAAATGAAATTTGTCTATAGTTACCCCCCAAAAAACACTTTTCCCTCCTACTTCTGGTAAGCTTGGTATCAGGGTTATATTCAATTCAAAAAGAATACAGAAGCTTTCTCTTTTCTTTCTAAGCTTTGGAAAACTTTAAGGAGACACAGGTAGAATTTCCTATAATTTCTCTGGGTCTGGGGCACTTTGGTAGGGTAACTTTGAATTTTCATTCTAATTCTTCTGTGGTAAGTGGTGTGATTGATTTTTCTCTCTATTCCAGGGTTAACTTTGTTCATTTATATTTTCCCCAAAACATCCATTTAGATTGCCAAATTTATTTGGACAGTATTGAACAAAGTAGTCTCCTATGATTATTTTAATAGCCTTTGTAATTCTTGTTATTATTTCTTACTCTCTGTATTTGTTAAAATTACTAATGGCCTATCTATGTTTATTATCGAAAAGAAAAATTATTTGGAATTATATATTTAGTCTATCATTTTTTGAATTTTATATTTTCATCTCTGCTTTTATCTGTTTATTCCTTCTACTTTCTTTTCTCCTACCTTCTTGAATTGGATCATTAGTTCATTTATTATCATTTTTTTCTTGTTAAGGGAAGTTTTTAAGGCAATTATTTTTCCTCTCCACGTTGATTTAGCTATATCTTACAGAGTCCGCTGCATAGTTTATTTTTTTAATTAAAAATATGCCTGCAGATAATCTTTTTTGATGATTTAACAATATTTTTTTTATTTTGGAACAATCTCAAACTTATAGAAGAGTTACAAGTGCAATACACAAAACTTTCTTTCTGGGCCATTTTCATTAAGTTGCTAACCCACCGACTGATCATCCTTGGGTACTTTAATGTGTATTTCCTACAAATGAGGACGTTCTCCTGTATAACCAAAACACAGTCATCAAAATTAGGAAATGACAAATATGTTACTACCATCTAATCCCCAGACTTCATTCAAATTTTACCACTTGTCTCAATAATGTCCTTTCTAGCAAAAGGGTCCAGATCAGAATCACATGTTGCATTTAGTTGTCCTATCTCTTTAGTCACCTTCAGTCTGGAACAATTTCCACAGCTTTTCCTTGACTTTCATGGCCTTGATACTTTTAAAAACTATAGGCCAGTTATTTTGTAGACTGTCCCTCAGTTTGAATTTGTCTGATGTTTCCTCATAGTTAGATTCAGATTCCACCCCCTGCATAGGAATATCACAGAGGTGATGCTGTGTCCTTTTCATTTCATCCTGTGAATATTGAGAATGTTCACTTTGATTCCCACGATTAAGATGGTTTCTGCCAGGTTTCCCTACTATAAAGATATTGTTTTTCCTTTTGTAATTAATGAGTATATAATGAGGAGGTACTTTGATACTATGTAAATAGCTCATTCCTCATCAAACTTTCAATGTAGTCATTTATTTGTATTTGTATGGACTCATGGTTTTCTGTTTTACTCAATAGGTTATAATTCATTACTTTCATTATTTGTTTTGATATTGTTTGAACTTTTTATTTTAAAATAATAATAGATTCACAAGAAGTGATAACAAAAATTGTACAGGGAGGTCTTCACTAGATTCTCTAAATGGTAACATCTTGCATAGCTATAGTACAATATCAAAAACAGGAAATCGACATTGGTACATTCCACAAATTTATTCAGATTTTACCAGTTTTAAGTGCACTCAGTTGTTTGTGTTCAGTTCTATTCGATTTTATCACATGTAACCACCACCACAATCAAGATACAGAACTGTTATGTCCTCACAAGGCTACCTCGTACTACCCCTTTATTGTCAGAATGGACATTCATCTTCCCCACTATTCAAATCCCTGGTGAAGCCTAATCTCTATTTTGTTATTTTCAGACTACTGTATAAATAGAATCATATAGTATATAAGTGTTTGAGATGGTATTTTTTTCATTCAGCATAATTCATTGAAATCCATCCATATTGTGTGTATCAATAGTTTGTTCCTTTTTATTGCTCAACAATATTCCATAGTATGGATGTACCAGAGTCTATTTAAACATTCATTCCGAATGTTGAAAGACATTTGGATTGTTTCCAGTTTGAGGCTATTATGAATAAAGTTGCTATGAATATTCATGTATAAGTTTTTATGTGAACATAAATTTTCACTTCTCTGGGATAAATGCCCAAGAATGCAACTGCTGGATTATGTTTAGTTTTATAAGAAACTTCCAATCTATTTTCCAGAAGTGCTGTACCATTTTACATTCCAGCAATGCATGAGTGATCCAGTTTCTGTATGTCCAGCTAGCATTTGGTGTTATCACTATACTTCATTTGTCATTCCGATAGATATGCACTGGTTTCTCCTTATAGTTTCAGTTTGCATTTCACTAATGGCTAATGATCATCTTTTCTTGTGGGTGTTTTCCAACTGTATATCCTTTTTGGTGAAATATCTCTTCATCTCTTATGAGGATTTTCTCATTGGATTATTTCCTTAGGTACTGTTGCATTTTGAGAGTTCTTCATATATTCCAAATACTACTCTTTTGTTGGATGTGTAGTTTGCAAATATTTTTCATCCTCTTTAGCAGGACAAAAGTGTTTAATTTAGATGATATCCAATTGATCAACTTTTTTTTTTTATTATTGATCATGCTTTTGGTGTCAAGTCTAAAAACTCTTTGCCTAACCTTCAGTCCTAGAGATTTTCTCCTAGATTTTTTTCAAAAGTGTATATTTTTTACATTTTACATGTAATCTGTTATTCACTTTAAGTTAATTTTTGTATGCAATGTAAGATTTAGGTCAGTTTTTTTTGTTTGTTTGTTTGTTTGTTTGTTTGTTTGTTTTGGCCCATGGATGCCCAGTTGCTTCAGCTCCATTTATTGAAAAGGCTATCTTTCCTTCACTGAATTGCTTTTACATCTTTGTCAAAAATCACTTGGGCATATTTGTATGGATCTATTTCTGGGTTCTCTATTCCACTGATCTATATATTTGTTCCTCCACCAATACCACACCATCATGATTGATATAGCTGTATAGCGAGGCTTAACATCAAGTAGAATAAGTCTTCTCACTTTATGCTGTCCCAAATTATTTTAGCCAGTTCTTTCGCTTTTCCATATACATTTTAGAATAAGCCTGTTTGTATCTACAAAAAAACTTGCTGGGATTTTGATAGGAATTGCATTAACCTTATAGATCAGTTTGAGAGAACTGACGTCTTTACTATATTGAGTCTCCTAAGCCATGGACACAGTGTGTATCCACATTTATTTAGATCTTCTTTGATTTCTTTCATCAGTATTTTGCAATTTTCAGTATAAAGATTTTGCATATGTTTTGTTGGGTGTATACTTAAATATTTGTTTTCTTTTGAATGATTGTAAATGGTATTGTGTTTTTAATATTGGTTTCCACATACTCATTTCTTGTATATAGAAATGTGATTCATGTTTGTGTATTGATATGTATCCTGGGACCTTGATGTACTTAATAATGATTTTTGGGTTTTTTAATGTATTCTTTGATATTTTCTACACAATTATGTTATCTGTAGGAACAGTTTTCATTTGTTCCTTTCCAATCTGGATGCTTTAAATTTATCTTCCTGCATTATTGTGCTGGCTAGAACTTCCAATGATATGTTGAATTAGAGTGGTGAAAGCAGACATCCTTGCTTTGTTTTCAATTTTAAGAAGACATCATTTAGTTTTCACCATTAAATATGATGTCAGCTGTAGGGCTTTTCTTTTTACTGAGATGAGGAATTTCCCTTCTATTCCTAGTTTGCTGAGAGCTTTTGTCATTAAGGGTGTTGGATTTTGCCAAATGGTTTTTCTGTATTAATTGATACTTTTCTTCTTTAACTTTTTGATATGGTAAATTACGTTGATAGGTTTTTGAATATTGAACCACCATTGTATATCTGGAATAAATCCCACTGGGTCATGGCATATAATTCCTTTTATACATTGCTAGATTCAATTTGCTAATATTCTGTTAAGGATTTTTGTGTCTCAGTTCATGAGAAATATTGGTCTTTTTTTTTATTATTTTACTGTCTTTGTCTGGTTTTGCTATCAGGGTAATATTGGTCTCATAAAATGGGTTGGGAAATGTTCTCTCCTTTTCCATGAGTTATTGTAATACCTCTGATTGTATACTAACACCACAGGGTTCATTTTAGTTTCTTCCCTATACATATTTGTTATTGCCTTCTCTGATAGTCAGGAATCTGGTTCCCAATGTCCTTAATATAGTTACTATGGAAGATAACAGATTCCTGGCACACTACTCTCCCCCACCTAACCTTGCTTAAGTTCAACACTCAGTGCTGGGAGGCTCCTCCCAACTCTGATACCTCAAACTGGCTACTACCACTCCAAGGATACTCTTCCCACTCTCCTCAGGCTCTTCTTATATCTTATGCCTCCATATCTCTCCCACCCCATCCCTACCATCCACCCCCATCCCCACTCCCCAACTCCCCACAGAAACACCTACCGTGCTAGGCCCTACTTAATGGCCCTTGGACTGAATTATTCAAGAAGGGAAAAAGAAAAGGAAGAAGAAACTGTAGTTTTCTTTTTTTCCCTAGGTATTCTGTATCTGCATTTCTATTTTTATTTTCTAGATATTCTGCAGTTTGGGTTAGAATGACCTGTTTGAGCTAAAAAAATTTTAAGAGAGAATTGTTTTATTTCTCAGAGCATAGGGTTTATTTTCTACTTTTGTTATTCATTTCTTATTTCATTACATTACATTATAATTAGATAATGCTTTCTGTACATTTTTGATATTTAAAAATATATTTAGGTTCTCCTTGGCTAATCATTGTGAATGCTTTATAGTATCTGATAATAAGATGTATTCTCAGTTTTTAGATTATGGAATACAATATAGATATTAAATAAAACCACTTAAAAATTTTTGTTAGAACCTCTGTAATCTTTTATTTAAAGACTATAGTCTGGGGTTCTAAGGCTATTCCTCACTTCCAGATTGGTCGCTGTTTTCAGGATTTTTTGGTAGGCAAAGCAAGGAAATATATGTATTTGAGAAGAAAAATACATCAGAAATTCATATCATCATTTTACATTTAAACATAAGATCACAGAGTTTAATTTCTTTGATTTTGTATTTATAAATCTTTTTTTTTGTCTGAAAATCTTGGTTCCTATCAACATTCACATAATTACTTATTTGCTTTAACTATCTATGTGTGTATATCTACATATATTTATCTAAAAAATAATTGCCAAAAAGCAATTTGTGTTAAAATTTTAATAGAAAATAGTAAATAAAACATTCATTAATAATCATATTGTTCATTCTGGGTACCAGGATTTTTTCAATGTCATAAAATTGATTGACTAGATCAGCAAAGTAATGAAGTTCATGCATGGACTATTATTATTAATGTTATAGAATATAAAACATAATACAAATGTATGTCTTATATTTCTGAAAGTCTAAAACAGTTATAATAAACACCATTATTTCATGTATAATTTAAAAAGAAAAAATACTGCCAATTAAACAATGACATAATGTTTTTTTATTATGTGGATTTTTAATTTTTTATTTATTGAAACTGCTGATTTAGACTTAGTTATGGATTTTTACCTCACATCACTCTTGCATAGGACTTAGATCTGCAATTTTTTTCATTTTTTTCTTTTTCTTTTTGTTTCACATAGGTAATACATGCATGTGGTTCAAAAATTAAAACGATGAAAAGTAAATACTGGCAAATCTTCCTACTCCTGTCCCCATCCACCTCATCCACTCTAACCCTCTGCATATAACCATCTTTGTTATTTGTCTTGGTCCTTCCAGGGTTTCTCTATGCAAAAAATAAATAAGTTCAAATATACAGAGTAGTAAATAATATTACATAAGTGTAATTATATCATGACAGGAAGTTAATAGATATAAATATTACATTGATAACATATAAAAGATGATAGGTCAAGATGCTCATTCAATAGACTGGTTAAAATTAAAAGGACTGACAGTACCAAGCATTGGTAAGAATGTGAAACTGGATCTCTCATACACTGTCTGTGAGATTTTAAATTATTACAACCAATTTGAAAGGCTGAATATATGCCTACCCTTTGACCTAGCAATTTCACTTGTATTTACATACATTACAGAAATGGGTACACATGTTTACCAAAAGACATGTATTAGATTGATCATAGAAATGTTATTTGTAATAACCAAAAATCAGAATTAACCCAAATTGCCCATTAACAAGATAATGAATAAATAAATCACAGCATATTAACCCAGTGGAATACTAAGCAGTGATAAAAAGGATGAACTACTGCTACACACAACATTGGTGAATTTCACAAACATTGTTTTGAGCCAGACACAAAAGACTACATACTATAAGATTAGATATATACGAAGTGCCCAACAAGCAAAACAAATCTGTGATAATAGAGGTCAGAATAGTGGTTATGATCGAGGATGGGTATTGACTGGAAAGAATGTATAGGAAAAATAAGGTTGGGTCTGGAAATGATTAAATTGCCTTGAAACTCTTTGAGATGCATTTTATCTAGATGTAGAAAGAACTGACATTGTTTTCTGTAATCACTGACCTTTAGTTTCAAAACTATAGGTTGTACCTATGACAATCTCCTAAGGTTTGCCTTAGGAGGAATTTAGATAGGCTTATCATTCTCTCCTGGTTACTGATTTAGTCAGAGGAGCTTAAGCCCCCTTTTCTTTCCTCAATGAGTTACCACCACACACTGCCAGAATGATTAAAATTAAAAAGACAGACAATACCACATATCTGTTCTGACTGTGGTTCACATACTGGGCCCTGGAGGATGAGAGTTTTCACTCTTAGACATGAACACACTCTTCTCATGGCCCATCCAGGTGATAATGGGTGGGCCTCTGCCAGAATGGCCAACATTCACCACCACCATCCAGGACCTTCGCAAACACCTTGAGGAAGAAATCGAAGTCTCAAGAGGTGGGGATCATAATCTTAGAGTCCTTGACACCTGCTCACTGATATTTGTCGTCCATGAGACTGTGGATACACACTCGGGGCACAGTGGGTGGGGGGACTTGAGAGTGTCTTCAGCGGCAAGAAGTTAACTCTGAGCTAGTGATCCATCCCAAACTCCCTGAGATTCTGCTAATACCCAGAAAAGACAAACTCTATCCTCCATACTTTATTTACTTATTTATTTGTTGTGCGCTAAACACTGGTGATACAGTGTGAAAAAGAAGACAAAAATTGCTGCTCACATAAAGCTTATATTTCAGTGGGGAAGACAAACAAACAATAAGTAGATAAACAAATAGGTAAACGAGAAGTAATTGAAGGGGAACTAATATGTATATTCACACACATACATATGAAAGGCTATAATTTTAAAATTCAGGATGGTAGTTTTCTGACTTTGGGAAAGAAGGTCAAGGAAGACCTCTCTGCAAAGGTGACCTTTGAGCAGAGCAGGAGGGACCAGCAAGCCATGTAGGTAACTGGAACAAGAGTGTACCAAGCAAAGGGAAAGGCAAACAAAAAGGCTTGAAGTGAGAAATTACTGGGTGCCCCTAGGCAATAGGGACACCTGCTAAAGAGGCCAGCATGGCTTGAGGGTCATGAGTGGGGTAGAAAGTCAACTGGAAGGAGAGGATGTCAGTAAGGTGACAGAGAATCAGACCTCATGGGGTAGGACTCAATATGCCTTTTCTGCAGGCATCATCACACTCAAAGACCCTTGCAAGGTCTGGGCCTCTTTGCAAAGTTTGAAGGCCAATGAGGTTCAGGTTGCTGATTCTCTCCAGCAGTGTTAAGAGGAGCCTGGCTTGAGGTGTGTATCTTTTGGTTGAATGCTAAATTCAAAGTTAGAATAAAGGCTGCATACAAAATATTGGATCTTACAGAGAAAGACAAATACTATATAATCTCAATTATATGTGGAATCTAAAAAAGTTGAACTCAGAGAAAGAGTAGAGTAATGGTTACCAGGGGTTGGAGGGTAAGGGAAATGAGGAGATATTGGTCAAATGCAAACTTCCAGTTGTAAGATTACTAAATTCTGGAGATTTCATGTACAGCATGGTGATTATAGCCAATGATACTGTATTATATACCTGATTGTTGCCTAGAGAGTAGTTTTAAATGTTCTTAACAAAAAAAAGACATGTTAGTTATATGATGGAATTAGAGGTGTAAGCCCACACTATGGTAATAATCATTTTACAACTTATAAATGTATCAAATCAACACACTGTATACCTTAAACTTACACAATGTTGCATGTCAACTATATTTCAATATAGCTTGGGGGGAAAAGAGGTAGCAACTATGAAAAGTAAAATGATACTGGCTTTCTATGTAAATTGAATAAAGATTGTTCAAAATTACCACTAAAAAATTGGGTGTTATAAATTTGTCACAGCGTTTTCTATCTATCTATCTATCTATCTATCTATCTATCTATCTATCTATCTATCTATCTATCTATTTTGCTAAGCCCTGAACCTATGATGATTCTCAATTTACAGATGAGGAAAATTAGGCTCATAGTGCTAAAGTACCTTGTGCAAGTTCACATAGGTTGAAAGTTGGAATTTGAACCCAGATCTAACTACTAGTCTCCAAGAATGATAAAGAAATTCTAGGCAGAGGGAGTGGAGAGTGGGAAGTGATTTGCTGCCTTCTGTAATCTGTACATGGTGCAGGGGAAGTGAAGGCAGGTACCAGAAGCTGGGCAATGGCCAGTCACAGAGCACTTGTAGGCCCTGCTAAGAAATTGAAACTTTTCATTGAAACAAATGAAGAAATAATCCTTTATTTTAACTAGTGAGAATAACATAATCACTGTATATTTTTAGACGATCAGTCTGATGGCAGTGTGGGGTGTGGCTTTAAAGAAAGAGAAAGAATGGAATAAGACAGACATTTAGGATACTACTGGAATAGTTCAGGTAAAAATGTAATAATAGCCTGAAGTAACAAATGTGAGGACTGGAGGTTGAGAGAGATTTTAAGAATATAATCCCTGAGATTTGATGACTGACTGCATGTAGGAACTGAAAGTTATAGAGATAACATGAGATCTGTTTTGAGCAAGATTAGTTGACATCCAGATAGAGACATCCACCAGGTAGTCAGATAAAGGAGTTAAAAGCAGCATTTTTCAAAGCAGTTGCCAAAAAATAATAGTTTTCTAGGGCATTAGCAAATGTTAAAGGAAAAATTAAGGAAGGGGGCTCCATGTAAAAGAACTTAGTAGAAAAGTTTGGTGACACAAAATTAAACAGGTACAGAGCATTTAATATGCTAATGTATATTGCAAATTTCCAAGAGTAAGGGCATTTCCTAAAATTCTTTCACTATGGACCTGTTTTTCTTCCCATAGAGTATCTTGGGGGTTTACGTTGCAAAGAACCCTTTCTGAAATGCTTCTTTTGAGCCTGATGGATAATAGTATGGAAAGCAACATGGGAGCACTCTGTATTAACATGGCAGCTGAAGGCATAGGAATGATGACATCAATGAAGAGCACGTAGCGTGAGAAGAAACGATGGCTGAGGATAAAGCCTGAAGGCAGAAGCATTATCCTCCCACCTCCTCAAAATAACCACTATCTTGACTTTCTACATCTTACATTCATTTTGTCTGTGCTGAACTTTAATTTTTAGAATCATATAGGATGTGCTATTTGATGTCTGGCTTCTTTCACTCAACATCATATTATAAAGATTCATCCACATGGTTGCAGATACGTGTAGTTTGGCTTTTAGTTGCTGTCTAGGATTTCATTGTGTGAATATATTACAATTTATCCATTCTGTTGTTGATAGACATTTGTGTTGTTTCCAGGTTCTTATTTTAATAAAGAACATTTATATGCATGACTTTTGGTGCATATATGAATGCCTTTCTGCTAGATATATGCCTAAGAGTAGAATAGCTGAGTCATAAGGTATGCATATGTTAAAATTTAGTAGATAATGCCAAACCATTTTCCTGAGCCATTGTACATTCACTAGCAGTGTATGAGTGTTCCCATTGCTCCATATTCTCACCAACACTTGGCATTGTTAAATGTATTTGTAAAGGCATGTGTTACATATCTCTAGTTATTGGCAATAAGTGAGCCTTTCTGAACTATCATGAGAAGTCATGGCTAGGGATGACACTTGAATGACACTGTGTTATTGTAAAAGTTGGAGATAAAAAGTGACCCTACCCAGATCTCTCTGATTCTGCAGGTTTATATGGGCTCAGTTTTTCATTACAGGCTTTCCTTAGTAATTGTGTTCATTATCCTCATAACTATCATAGACTCCTGTAACTACGGCAGGTCTGAGGAGTGGTGACTCCGCTTCTATTTTGGGCTTTATCTCACAATATGAGAGATTCACATGCATTAATTCATGTGCATTAATTTGCATGCATATAAAGGATATGATTCCCCCACTCTCCATTAATTGAAACTTTCATATACATGGTTCTATGAAACACTATTGCCTGAAATCATATCTTACTCTTAAATAGTTGACTACTTTGATTCCAAACATCATAGTTGCATATCTGATGGTCTTCCAAACACAAATAGTATCCTGGCTGACATAGAAAGAGCTTTGAACAACCATCTTCCTGGGGCAGCAGGAGGAAGGGCTCATGCTAAGAGGATTCCAGCCTCTCCAGGAGCATCAATGAGAGCCAAGGCTGTGGGGTATTGGGGTCTATAGCTGGTAGAGTGCAGTACACCCTCTGTTGCCTCTGAGTTGGGCCAGACCCCAAATAAGTGCTGGCTCCCATCTGTTTCTCACCATTTCCCCTATAGTATTTTTTATTGAAACATATTTGACACATAACATTGTGTTCTCTATAGTTTTATACGTTGAGTTTAAATTTAATAAGTTAAACAGTATCGTTACTGTTTCCTCATATTATTCTCATAACTATTGCATGTGCAAGGTGTTATTTTAAAAAGTGTTTTGGAAGGATATATTAATAGCCTCTTACAACTAAAAGAAAAATGTCTATAATGAATTCACACTAAACATGATATCTAGAAAAGTCTCTAGCATTTGACAAGAATTTTTTACAGGAAATTTCATTAGCTGAGAATGAAAAATTCAATAAAGTAGTATGATTTTCCTTTTGAATCTTGTAACTTTTTTCCAATGGTAATTTCAATTATTGGAAATTACAAAGTTTAAGGTTCTTGGAGATTAGTTATCCTAACATTTTTCAGAAATAACAAAGTCTAGAAAATCGGCATATTCCTTCTGAAAATACAAAAAAATGAAACCTCTTTCTTCTTTCCTTATTTTATCTTACCTTTCTTTTCTGGTCTCATTCTTCCCATTTACTCCCATACCTTTTACCTTCCCTCTGTTTTCTAAGGTGTCCTTATAAGAAAATTTTGCTTTATGAAAATATTACCAGCAATACGGCTTCTTTTAATCTTGTTTAATTTAAAACCTGAGGAGAGTCTAGATTTATTCTGCAAAGAAGAACTAAATAAGTAACCATGTGTTAGAATTTTTATATGTTTGTATAGTAATATTGATTTAAATATGTCTTTGGCAACAGAAAGCTATTTTACTTATACCACTTGAAGTGTCACAAAAAGCGACTATGAATACATAGCAACTATACAAAGGATAAATACTGGAATGCAAAGGACCTTTAAGTTTAAATGTGTAAGTTTAGTCTATCTAAAAGCATAAAGAGTATACCTTACACTTATCCTTTTATTATAATACTGGAGCTAAATGTGGAGCCCTTATTTAGCATTTATTCTGATTTTACCTATTTGCTTCTACATTTTTATTAGGGGAATGCCAAAGTTGTAATAATGGCATGTGAATAATAAGAAAACATTTATTTTCATGTTCTAATATTTTAAATAAAATATTTTCTATTTGAGCCACATTAACTAAGATTTAATAAGACAAACATAACTAATGGTGCCATTTAAAATTCTCTTCACTAGTCATTCCTATCTAGGCTGCCATTTTCTGTAAAATGCTAATCAGTTTCTAAGCTACAAGGCCTGCATATTCATGTATAAACTGTAGGCAAATGACTCTGATGCAATGTCTTGGCCACATTGTTTTTCTCCATTTAGGTCACATAATAAAAGCTTGACCGCAGTCACCTGAGTCCCAGCAGAACTCCCTGTGATCCTTCCTGAAACATGGCTGTCTTGTGAGAAGCTGTCACAAGTCATTTCTCATCTGCTTCCCTATCTCCCAGAAGCCTTGCTACCTTGCTGGAGACTCTCGCAAAGCCATTTCTCATCTGCCTCCCCTGGTTCGAGTGAGGCATGGGACTTTCTGCTTCAATGCCTCCCTTAGGGTACAGTTGCAAGCATCTATGTTAGTCCATAAAACTGCTGGCTGTAGTTTAGAAGACAGTTCTCAATGACAACGTGACCCACCACACATGCTTTCTGTTGTTTGGCCCCTCTAATTCAGTGTCATCCTATAGGACTAGGCATATGGAGAGTGACACAGTACTGACCTTACTTTTACTGTCATTATAAATGATAAATCCGTATGGTTCATTGTCTCTTGCTGGTTTACTCTATAGAAATATGATAAGCCAACTTAACTGCATTAGTGCTTAGGAACTGTTTGAGCACTTGACAAATTGGCACCCAATGTGGGGCCAATAAAGTCACAATACCTTTTTGGAGAAAAGACATAGGGGCCATGCAGGCCAAGTTAGGGGATATGAGGAGACAACCCCCCTCCCACAGTCTGACAATGTATGCCTTTTTTCTTTCAAGGCACTACCACTTGTAAAAAGCACTCATGAGGAAAATCCCCTCCCCCTCAATTTGTCATCAATGGGTAAGTCAAGATTTAGTACAAGCACCTCTACCTTCTGATGTCTAAAGCTTTCACTGTATAGATGATATCC
This sequence comes from Pteropus medius, assembly GCF_902729225.1. NCBI lineage: Eukaryota > Metazoa > Chordata > Mammalia > Chiroptera > Pteropodidae > Pteropus > Pteropus medius. The sequence goes on along the minus strand of NW_024342542.1, from coordinate 1,331,569 downwards.
TGTTGGTTGGCAAGTCAGAAGCCTTAGTCTCAGCAGCCCTAACTATGGTATTGTGAGGAAGGAAAATAATTTTTCCTCCTACCGTTTTAAAGTTCTTCTGGCTGAACTAATAATCAAATTAACATGAGACAGATTAACAGGAGAAAATGACCAAATTCAATATGCATGTACACACAATAGTGCCATAAGAATATGGGATCTGAGGACAAATCAGGCTGTTAAGGGTTATGTGTAACCTTGAGCTAAAGAGAAAGGGGGGTTGTGGTTTGGGATTTCAAAGGGCAGGAAGATAATTCACATGGAGATAGAAAAGCAAATGTTTGGTAAATAAATGTTTGCTGTGCCACCTTTAACAATGAGACACAGAGAGGACTTCGATCAAAGGGGCCTTGCTACCTTCCTCCCTGTCCATTACTCCTGGTTCATATAAAACTATAGTTATCTTTGATGATATATCCCTTTCTAGAGAAGATCCTCTAACTAAATTCCTTTTAGGCAGTTAGGGAGAAAAGGAAAGGTTTTTTTTCCTGAGTCATTCGTTTCCAAAAAAATAAACAATCAATATCCCAAAAGGCACATTTTGGGGTAGCAAACTGTGTCATCTCACCTTCACTAGCAGGATCAACCCTAACAAAATCCAGAGTCCTAAGTGCTAAGTGAAGTTACTTGGATCTACATGGGTGGATTTACAGCACTTAGTCTCTCTGGAAGCCAAGGAACAAAACCTACTGTCTCTTACAAAGTACAAGACTCTGTGTTTCTGATACAGAAACCATCACTGCCAGACTGTAACTTCTGGCAAGGTCTTATGATTAAAGAGGTCCCATTACACCGGGCACTGGCCCCACCTGCTCCTAATAGATTGCTATCAGACCTGTGACATCCTCTCAGGTGTCTCACCACAGTTGATATTTGTTCCAATTTCGTCATGTTTTACTTGATGGACACACACCTGAATGATCATAACAGATATTGCTAAAAGTACTGAAATAACAGTTTTATGTGTCATACTTCTGCTGATTGTATGAGATGTTTCCAGTGGAGAAATTCTATAATTAAAATAGTAGCCATAGGATAAGACACACCAGGAGCCCACCTGGCTTTCCCAGCCCAACTATATGTTGTCACTAAAATAACACAAGACAGGAAGGGATGGCTGGTCATCGTATTAAACATCTACTAAAGATGGAAGTACATTTTTTAAAAAATCCAGCAGATTGCCCTCCCACTTAGGCCAATTAGGCCTAATGAGCTTTCTGAACTACAAGTGTCAGTGACTGACAATTATGTAGACTGGAGCCTGTGGCAATACGTTTTTTCTTTTTCTTTTTAAAAATATAAACAGAGAGCTATATCATGTTATGCATTGGAAGAGTAAAAAGAGTAAAAAAAAGAGTAAAAAAAAAGTCAATTCTTCAATTACTATGAAAATACAATTACTATGGAAAAGCAAAGATTAGCTAAAACCACTTTGGAAAAAGAAGAAACAAGCAGGAGGAACCATTCTATCGGATATTAAGTCTTATTACATAACTACAGGAATCAAGACAGTGTGGTATTGGCAGGAGGATAGGCACATAGATCAATGAAACAGAATAGAAAACCTAGATATAGACCCACACAAATATGTCCAAATGAGTTTTGTCAGGGAGCAAAAGCAATTCAACAGAAGAAGCTCAGCCTACCCAAGAAATGGTGCTGGAACAAGAGAGTATCAATGGGGAAAAAAGTGAACCTGGACTGAACCTTACACCTTATACAAATGGATCACAGACTAAATGTAAAATGTAAAACTTTGAAACTTTAAAACAGGAGAAAATCTTCAGGACATTAGGATAGACAAAGAGTTCTTTCTTATTAATGACACCAAAAACACAATCTATAAAAGGGGAATGTGACTAACTGGACTTCATTAAAACTAAAAATATTTTCTCTGGGAGAGACTCTGTTAAGAGAATGAAAAGACAAGCTACAAACTGAGAGAAATTATTTGCAAAACATGTAACCAACCAAGGATGTATATTTGAAATATATAAAGAACTCTCAAAACTTAACAGTGAAAACCAAACAATCCAATTAGAAAATGGGCAAAAGACACGAAGAGACTTGTCATCGAAGAGGCTGCAAATAATGACATTAATATCTATTAGTTATCAGGGAAACGCAAATGAAAACCACAATGATATATCTTTACACACCTATCAAAATGGCTAAAATAAACAATAAATACTAAATACTAGACAACACGAAATACTAGAGAGGATGCCGAGAAACTGGATCACCTATACATTGTGTGTGAGAATGTAAAACGGTACAGTCACTCTACAAAATAGGCAGTTTCTTATAAAACTCAACATGCAACTACCATATGACTCCACATTGCATTTGTGGGCATTTATCTCAGAGAAATGAAAACTTACATTGACACAAAAACCTGTACATGAATGGTCTTAGCAGCTTTGTTCATAATGGTTAGAAACTGGAATCAGCCCAGATATCTTTCAGTGAATGAATGATTAAACAAATGGTGGTACATCCATATGATGAAGTAAACTTGATGATAAAAAGAAACAAACTGTTGATAAATATCACAACTTAGTTGGATGTCAAAGAAATCATGCCACGTGAAAAAAGCCAGTTTCGAAAGGTTTCATATTGTATGATTTCATCTACGTAACATTCTTTTTTTTGCATTATTACAAAATAAATTTATTTGAAGAGAAACTGTTTTATAAAAGGTCAGAGGCAATTTGAGATCCCATTATGTAACATTCTTGAAATAACAAATTACAGAGATGGAGAACGGATTAGTGGTTGCCAAGGGAACAGGGATGGGGGAGGGGGACTATAAAGGTATAGCACAGGGCTCTTTGTGCTCACGGAACAGTTCTGTATCTTGACTGCAGTGGTTGTTACATGAGTCTACACATGTGATAGAATTGCACAGCACTACACGCACATACATACACATACATACGAGTGCATGCAAAGCTGATGAAATCTGAATAAAGTTGGCGGATTATAGCAATGTCAATTTCCTCATTTTGATATTGTACTATAGTTATGCAAAAGCTGAGTAAAGGATACGTGGAATCTCTTTATATATTATTTTTTGCAACTTTATGTGAAATTATTATTATTTCAAAATTAAAAGTTTAAAAAACTACATGGAGAGCAGAATTGTGCTCAATGGGCAGGGTTGCTGGCTGTGGTGCTTGCCCTGGACCCATGGACAATAGTCTGACAGCAAGGCCGATAGAGTATCAGCCTCCGTGGGGACAAGCAGTATGGCAGCAGGTTGCACAAAACCTAGTCCTCTGTTTGTGACTCATATGGACAGATGCCTATGAAACAGGACCATTTCAGGATGCCCATCAATGATCAACAAGCTGATTAAGCCCTATGCTGCTTGAAGAGGGACCATGGATGCCTGGACACAGTACTGCATAGGGTATTATAACAACCCAGCTATGATTTAGGGCTGGGCCCCAGAACAAGGCCTAGTGATTCCAGCACACAAGGCCAAGGAAACCTGAGACTGCCACTTACACAGTCGGGTGACAAAGAAAGTTTCAGGGCACGTACTCCAGGGCACTGTACCTGGCCAATCCTGACAATAGACCCTCAAGCCCCCTTCCTTCCCTTCATCTTAATGTCAGCAGGTGTCTTTTTTTCAGGTCATGGCACTGCCACCCTGTCTGCACAGCTGGTGGGGACATGCTGTTCAAGGACTCCTAGGTGGACTGGGCTACATTTTGGATTCCCCAAACACATCTAATCACCACCAAATGGTGCTGTCTTTTAGCAAAAATTACCAGGTAAGGGGCCATTCACTGGACACTTCATGTGCTGTATCACCTCCAAGTGCAAATGCTATTAAAAAATTAAATGCACTCATGAAAGAAAAAAAATACCTAAGAAAAAGATAAGTGGTCCATTAGAGCTCAGCTCCTAGTAGGGCACACATTTAAAATAGGCAAAATGAACTCTAGATGGGGCAATTCTCCACATTTGGAGATAATGTTTAATTATGAAATTGAGGGGAAGGGGAAGAGGCCCTGACCACATAAGGAGGCCTTTTCATTCTATCTTTCCCCTTCCATGCCTACCTGCAGGAAGCTGGGTAACTGGACTTGGTGAGTGGCTGAGAAAAGATGGGAGGTAGGAGACGCTAATCTGGTGTTTCTTTTCCAGCCCAATTAGGCAGATGGTCTGGGTGGTTATGGAGACTGATGACAATGATCACAGGTATGATCATTGTCATCTAAATTGGTCATGGAGTGGTACACACCTCTGGGGGTGGGAGATGGTCTAAGAGGGCACAAGGTATACAAAAAAGAAACCACTGGGCCACCTCAGGATTAGCCTAGATACATGCTGTGGTTTAGTTATGGGAGAGATTAGACATGAGTACTTCTGAGGCTGGACATATGATCACGCGGCTTCAAAAGGAGAGTGACAATCTGGGCTGGTGTGAAAGAAACACCTTAAACCTGGGGGTTTAGTGCAGTGGGGTGTGTGGGGGACCATTAGGTTCTCTTGTCTATTGCTTTCAGGACAGCTAACCTGTCCTGTCATACCAGAATGCTATGGTAACCTTGTCCTAGACCCCAAGTCAACAAAATGCTGCTGCTGAGGTCACTGCAAACCTATTAGCAGAATCATTCCCCCGAGTAGGCAGTGGCAAGGAGCTGTGCTGGCTAGGTTAGCCTGATTGTTCTTTTCAGAACCACTTCAGCCTGCTTTGCAGGAACTGCTTAACTCCACTCAAAGACTTTGTCTATCATGAGAGATGCAAATTGGTTTATTCCTGTTGTAATAAATGATTCCGCTTCTGCTGCCCTAAGGAGGGACCATTTCTAACATGGACATCAGGCTTGTATTTGCCTGCCACATACAAACCAACTTAAACTCTCTAGTATGGCTGATGATGGATAATCCCATTGGCCTGTCTCCTTGTCAGCCACTCAAGGCAGGATGTATGCAGTTGCCAACACCTGTTGTTGCACTTGGATTAATGACATATTTAGCTGGCTTGGCTCCAGACCAGGAACCCAGCTCTGGTCTGTCCTCCAGGTGGGTCTGATCATTCTACTGGGGGTTGTAGCCATGGTTACTCCCATGTGATGCCACTCAAGACAAATACAGACATACCTCGTTTTTTCACATTTTTGTTTTTACAAATTGAAGGCAAGATCCTCCACCAGCAAAAAAGATTACAACTCGCTTTATTGTCATACTCTATTGTGGTGGTCAAGAACTGAACCTGCAAAGTCTCCAAAGTATGCCTATAGAGAGAACTTCATCTAAGATCCTATCAGTACAATTACTTGGGACATCTAATGGTGTGACTGTGCTTCTAAAAACAATTCTCAGCTAGATACATGAAAGATCAGGCAGAAAAGTTGTAGGGGAACAGCTCTGCTATGGAACCATGGTGACCTTGCACATCTTCACTCAGACCACACAGACAAAGGTTTGACTGAAGTCTGATACGAATGTTGGCAGAGGTCCTGTAATTTTCCCTGGGACATAGCAAGACAAGTAGCCTGGTGAGGAGCCACCATGAGGCAATTTCTCAACCATCTCCTTGGCTCTGCTGTGGCTGGGACTTCCCACCTTGACCACATCATAAGTCTACGGAACTGGCTGTAGTCGAGAGTTGGCTCTTCAATGACAAGGCAACCCACCATTTGTGCTGCCTGTCATCTGGCCCCTCTGGTTCTGTGTCATCCTGTGGGACTAGGAAAGTGAGAGCTGATACCATACTGATCTTACTTTTGCTGTCTCTGTAAGTAATACAATGTCTGGATGCATTTGAGCTCACTGTCTCTTTTCCAGCTGGATCCGTGGACATGTGACAAGCTGGCCTAGCAGCTGCCACCACACTGCTGCTTAAAAATTTCTTGCCTGAGTGACATATATGTGTGGAAATCTAAGGGAGGATATGCTTCTCACACTTTTGGCATTTTGATGAAACATCTTCCCAGTGTCACCTCATCTTACAATTGCCCACATTAGCTCACATTCCCCTGACTAATGGCTAACTGTGAGGAGTGCAGAACTCTGCAGGGCATTAGCCATTGTGAACCCACAAGCTCAAATGTGGGGTGTTACTTAAGAAATTCTAAAAGGGAAGACATGAAACCATAACTGTAATTTTCTAGAAAAAAAAAATCCCAGTGAAAAGAAATGAGTTCATCTGTGCAATCTTAAAACGCAGATCACGGACCTTTTACAATGAAAAGGGTATCTGGGTATTAGTTAGGTCAACAACAGCCAACATCAGATAAATACAAATTATTGTACCTGTCTTATAGGTCAGGAAATGGAGACACTGAACTGGAAGGTGGCTTGTCCAAAAATCTCAGGTGTGGAGTTGGGACTGGCAATGTCCCTTTCTTCCACAAGCTATATAGAAGCTGGAGTAAACATTGACAACTACAACTCAGAATATGTTCTTACTCTTTAGTTTACAATCCTTTTCCTTTTTCAAAAGTTAAAGCATAGTGTTACATTTTAAAAAATCTTAAAGTAGGAAAATAGATGAAAATGTTTACGCTTATGGAAAATCCATGCTGTACAAATGAGACTGGATTAAATTCTCTGGCAATGTCACCAACATTAATCAATAGCACTGTTAGTTGTTTTAGTGCAAGAAGTGGTGTGCAAACCACAGTCTTCTCACAGTGCACATACATAAAGAGCACCCTTTGCCTGCACACTGGTGTTCCTGCATTTGGAATGACTTCTTTGTATCTAGCTGCTCTCTCACTCCCGATGTCTGTTCTGAGGCTGTCCACCCCATCCTACCTATTGCGTATTCAGATGTATATTTGGGTTTGTGGAAGGGGATTAGTAAGAGAACCAAAAGCTTATTTTATTTGCAATTTTTGATTACACACATGAATCAAGCTTATAATTGCACCATAGTTACATTGCAACCTATGGGTGGTTATATAAGAAGCAAAATGCTAGAAAGATCTGGATTCTTCACCTGGCATTACTATTTCTTTTCTGAGTTCCAGTGTGGCTATTTAAAAATTCCCTACAATCATTGTGAAGTGCTTTGATTAAATTAAAGTAGTAGTACCATGCCGACTTCTAACATGTTCACTTGTGTCTTTTTTTTTACAGCTTTTTTCTCTGTTTACATTTTTTATTTATTTTAATTAATTTCAAGTATACAGTACATTGGTTAGACATCTATATAGTGTGTAAAACGGTCCCCCAACATCTGCTCCCTCCCTCCCCTTACCCTCCGCCTAGATAATATACTAATGCTAACTGCACTCCCTATCCCCATGTCCATCCATCAGCTACTAATTGTACTTCTTTAACCTTCACTCGATTCTCTCAGCCCCTCAAACTCCTCTCCCCTCTATCGCCAAATTGTCTGCTATATTTGTGAGTCTGTTTTTGATTAATTTGTTCCTTTTGTTCCTTAGATTCCGCATATAAGTGAAATCATATAGTGTTTATCTTTCTCTGTCTGACTTAAATACCTTCTAGGTCAATCAACGCAATGTTTTCCCATCTCCTTCCTTTTAGTCCATGTGTGTCTTTTAATCTGAAGTGAGTCTCCTATAGGCAACATGTAGGGGTCTTTATTTCCTTTCCATTCATCTACTCTTTTGGTTGTTGCACTTAATTCTTTTCCATTTGAGGTACTTATTGATAGGAATGTAGTTGTTACCATTCTTTATTCTTGTTTTTGATACATGTTTTTTCTTCTTAAAGAAGTCCCTCCAAGATTTCCCGTAATACTGGCTTGGTGATAATAAATTCCTTTAGGTTATTTTTGCCCGGGAAGCTCTTTATCTGTCCTTCAACTCTAAATGATAGCTTTGCTGGATAAAGTATCCTTGGTTGTATATCCTGGGTCTTCATCCTGTCAAATATTTTGTGCCAAACCCTTGTGTCCTGCATAGTTTCTTTTGAGAAATCAGCTGCCAGTCTTATGAGTGGTCCCTTGTATGTAATTATTTGTTCCCCCTCCCACCCCCACTTCCACCCCTGACCTATGAATGTTGCCATTTCCTCTTAAGAACTGGATCTCTGAGTGCGGGGCATTTCCTCCCACACACTCGTGGCATGCACCTGGGGCCTGGCGCCCCCGGCACACTTGGGGGGCCTAGTGCACCCGGGGCATGGTCCATGGCTCCACCTGGGGCACAAACCCAGGACTTTCTGCGTGTAAAGCAGACATGCTAACCACTACACTATGGAGCCGCCCTCTCTTGCTGCTTTTAATATTCTTTCTTCGTATTTAACCTTTGACATTTTAATTTTGAAGCGTCTTGGTGTGGGCCTCTTTGGATTCCTGATTTTTGGAATTCTCTTAGCTTCCTGGGGTTTTATGTCCATTTCCTTCACCAGGTAAGGGAAGTTTTTCATCATTATTTCTTCAAACAGATGTTCAAAATCTTGATTTTCTTCAGTTACACTGATCAGACGAATATTTGGAGCCTTAATAGTGTCCTATATTCTCCTTAAATTATTTTTATAGTCTTGGCATCTTTTTTCTTGCCATTCTGATTGAGTGTCCTGATTGGCTTTCCTGTCCTCTAGATAGGGTATTTGATCTTCTTTATTGACTTTGTTTATTCCTTTGTTTATTCCATTTAATATATTTCTCATCTCAAATAATGTGTTCTTCTATTCAGACTGGTTCCCTTTTATAATTTCCATTTCCGTTTTTATGTTTTTTATCTCTTTGTTGAAGTTCTCACTGAATTTATCTACACTTCCCAAAAGTTCACTGAACATCTTTATAACCCGTGTTTTGAACTCTGGATCTCTTAGATTACTTGAATCCATTATATCTGGATCTCTGTTCTGTTCTCTAATATGGTTTCTGTTTCCTTGCCTTCCCATTTTTGCTGCCTTTCCATGTCTGTTTCTGTGTATTAAGCAAAGCACCTAAGTCTCCCGATCTTATTAGTGTGGATTTGTAAAGTCAGTGTCCAGTGGCAGTCCTCAGAGGGGTTCAGTGGCAGGCCAAACTTAGCCCAAGCCTTTACCCCTCCAGGATTCAGCAAGCAATTCACAGATGCTGTGCTTATAGTTGCCTCAAAAGGCCACACCAGAAACTGAGGCCAGCTGCCTCCAGTGTGAGTCTAGGCACTGCTCAGCAAGGAGCATCTGACTCTCTGAGGCTATACCAGGATGTGGCTTGGGTGGGGTCTTGGGTAGGGGAGGCGGGGTTTCAAGGAATCCTTTGGGTGGAGCGATCTCTGTTATCCAGTTTGATGACATCACGGCTATGGGGGCACTGTGTCCCATGAACTGGGAGCAGGGAGGGCTTAACAGGGAACAATGGATACTGCCGGCACTTCTGTACAGAGTAAGTCTCACCAAGGCGCTCAGTCAGACCATGTCTCCCTGTAAGTCCCTGGTGCCCCCTGAACACAGCTGAATCGAGACTGGTGCTCAGAGCGAGCAGATCCGTCACCGCGAAAATCCACTCGCAGATGCAGCCCCTGTAAGAGATTTTTGCTGCTGCCGCTGCCGCTGCCGCTGCCGCTGCCGCTGCCGCAGCCTCCGTCTCAGTCGCTCGAGACTGGGCAGCCCCGCATCCTCACCCCGTCCTACCTTCTGTCATTGCTGAGTGCTTTCTTGGATTCCTCCCTAGTTGTATGGCTTGTTCATCAAGATCCCAGGCGATTTTTCCTTGCTGCTGCTCCTCGTTTCCGTCACAACTTTGATCACCCCCCAGAGGGATGAACAGAGCCTCTATCATCTACACCATTTTGGTTCGCCCCACTTATGTCTTTTTAAATCAAATTAACTTTATTTAACAATTTATGTTCTTAAAAGAGAATGTTTATGTGATCACAAAATTTTTTTTCTAAGTTATTGCTTTTCCCCTTTACATACTAGGATCAGCACAACAAAAACAAAATAGTGTTACTGAATTTTACCTTAATCTTATCATTTGGTGGAGACTCTGGGCCTGAGACCTGATCTTCTGTTCTCAAAAGTTCCAACCTAAGACCTAACTGTGATACACAGAGGCTGAAAGAGCCTGGGAAAGGGGCCACCTCTCTGCCTTGTGATTCACTCTTATTTAGCTCTGTGTCCACCATTGCCACCAGTGGTAAATGTACCCTACACTTAAGACTGAGCACCATTTTATTTATTTATTTTGAAATGTGTATTAATTTAAACATATTAAGTAAATAACATCCATTTGGTATATGGATATGGTAAAAGTAGTGAGAGTTATAAATGAATTACTGAAGTCTTCATATGTTTTATATGTGTGTCATATGTATGTCATATGTTTCATGTAATGTATACAATATGAAATCCAAATATTATTTATTTATATATATATATATATACCCTGCCTGTTAAAACTCTAGAAATTATGAAGATAGTATCGCAGTCTCTGGATTTCTTTTTTTCTTCAAAGATTTCCAATTACAGTTAAAATCTTTATGACACAGTGAATTGAGGAGAAGTCAACAGGAGAATTAGGCTATAAATTAATACATTGCACACTAGCTTCAGAGAATTAAATTCCATGGCCCTTTACCCACTGCTCTTTTAAGCACCACCTGGATAGTAAGCTGAGATTCAAACCAATTCTCTTGACTCCAGTGCTTGAGTGGTTTACACTATACTATGTGCGTAGTAACTGGAAAAACCATCAATGATAATAAAAACATATGGTGATGGCAACCAAAATCAATTTATTCCATAGTGTTCACACAATATAAACATGTAAAAGAAAAGACTTATATCTGAACCCATTTTCACTGTTACATAATTATACGCTGTTATTGGTGAGTAAAAAGAAGGGCCATTATGAGACTTTTCAATTAAGAATATTGCCCTGTAGTGTCAAAAATGAGGTGGGGGTGGTGGGGGTGAATACTAACACCCTGAAGTTTAACATAGATCAATCATGCGTAATCAAACCATGTTAGTATAGTCTATTAAATCCAAATGTTCACCACCCTGAACGTGCCCAATCTTGTCTGATCTTGGAAGCTAAGCAGGGTTGGGCTTGGTTAGTACTTGGATGGGAGACCACCTAGGAATACCAGTTGCTGTAGGCATTAAAAATAATAATAATAATAAATCCAAATGTTCAAAAGACCAACCTTAAAATTTATAAAAATGTTTCAACTGTCCTTTAGCATCCATTAAATAAAAATATTCACTGAATGTTTGCTCAAAACGCAGCAAATGAGGGCTGTAACCCAATAGGTAGCCCTCTGCCTCCTTTCTCGTGCCACCTCTCAGAGCAGCCAAGTCACTCTATGTTTCTATGAGGCAAGTAGTCATTAAGAAACAAAAAGTATGTTCACAAAATCCTCCAACTCATCTTTTAACTTTTTACTTGACGAAAACAAACATGCTGCAATTCACATATTTAGACAATTTTATCATTATCACTCAGAGGAAAGGCCTGTTTTGGTCTAGCAGAACTCTACAGAAAGCTCTTGTATTTGGTAAAGTGGGGAATATTGGGAGCTAGCAGGCCACTAATCTGATTAATAAAATGCTACCCTTCATACCACACTTGGATGACTAATTTTTCAAAGAATGTGAATGCAAAAATAACACTAAATCTGAATATAATTTAAACCTTATTTCACAATTAAGAAAGTATGTTACAATCCTGTTGAGCCGCAGGTGTCAATGTTCCATCACTTTGCTAATAAACAAAGATCCTTTCTGTACCACAAACTGTTCCCAGGCCGTTTCACAATCTTTGTTGAATGCATTAGGACTTTTTGAGTGATAAAAAACAGTTTTAGTCTTTTTTAATCACTATGGTCTTTAAGAGTAGCAAGTTATTGCGCTGTGCTTGCAAAACAGTAGTTGGGAATAACAATATAGCACAACAAAAACTAAATTATTTTCAAGGACTAAGGAAAGGAATGCGTGGTACATGCTACACATTATCTGTTAAAGTAGCCAACAGCGGTGAAATATCTTTTTTGGGGGTGGGGAGGTAGACATCCTTACAAACAAAGAAGAAAATTTTATTTTTCTGAGTCTAAGTACAATAACAAGAACAAGGAAAAATATGTCAGAACAAGCAGAAAAAATGGGTTATATGTCTTGTAAATCAAACCTCCTGTTGATTCTCACTAAGAGAATTACCGTGAACAAGAAGCTGAGTTTGACAGAAGCATGAAAAACAGGGAATAAAAAAAGCAGGAAGCATATTTGAAAAGCCACAGAGTGGCTTTACCATGGCATGGTGTCAGAATTTTAGGAGTGACAGAAAAAGCAGGCAGACAGATGGCAGAGATATTTGCTGGAACCCTCAAGCCATAAGGAAGAGTCTCAAATATGTTATCTTTGTTTTTGAATACTTTTGTGGCCATAGTTCTCTGTCTGTGAGGAAAAGCTCTGCTAGCCTTTCAGTCTGATGAAGTCTGGTTTTCCTGCTTAGGAAAGTAGGGGAGGATTAAAATGGAAATGCCTAGGATTTCTTTTATTTTCTTTCTTTTTTCTTTTTTCTTTTTCTTTTTTTTTTTTTTTTTAGGGGAGGCAACCCTTGGTTGACCTCACAGATTGCAAGGACTTTGTCAGCTTACAATCCCTTATTTTTTTTATTTTTTACGCCTACAGCACCTGATCTTCCTAGGTGGTCTCCCATCCAAGTACTAACCGGGCCTGACCCTGCTTAGCTTCCGAGATCAGATGGGATCGGGCTTGTTCAGGGTGGTATGGCCGTAGACTTAGGATTTTTTGATGAGAGGAGATCTCTGCTGGGACATTCAAACCCAAAGCATCACTTTTTCAAAATAATTTTGGAGAGCAGCTAATTAGCATTTTCTACATGATTATTCAGATGTTAGAAGAAAAGAGCCTCTAAGAAACATCAGCTACTGTGACATTTCAGGCCACTCAACTTTCAACCCAACCCCTGGTCCTTAGGAAGACACAAACAAAATCATGCTCCCTGGGATCAACATGGATCACAGAGGGATTCCTGCCTTCTGTGGATTATTCTTCCTTTTTCTAAAAATTTATTTTTTCAATTACAGTTGACATATAATATTATATTAGTTTCAGTGATTAGACATTTATATACCTTACAAAGTGATCACCCTCATGAGTCTAGTACCCATCTGACACCTACATAGTTACTTCAGTGTTATTGACCCTATGCTGTGCTTTACGTCCCCTTGATTATTTTTATAACTGGCAAATTTGTACTTCTTAATCCCTTCTCTTTTTTCAACCATCCCCCTTAACCCCCTCCCATTTGGCAGCCACTTATTTATTCTCTATATGAGTTTGTTTCTGTTTTGTTTGTTCATTTTTTTCTTTAGATTCCATATATAAGTGAAATCAAATGGTATTTGTCTTGTGGAGCCTTCTTTTAACATGTATTTTCACAGCTCATGAGGGATATGACAGTAAAGCTGGCTAATTCACCAGGAAATATTGGTACATTTCTAATACCACAATAAAAACTGTCAGAAGGTCATGGAGAGAAGTGATTTATGCATATGTCTTGAAGATGTCATGGCCTGAATATATAACTGGCTGTCTTAGTAACTGACCCCAAGAAACCTCAGGTTTGCCATGTTAGTTTGTTCAACCATCTCATTTAATAAGGTTAATGAAGATGGTCTGTAGCAGTTCTTAAATTCTCATGATGAGACTTTAGCAAGTGAGGACCTCAGAGTTGTCCTCAACATGCATAAGACAACTAAGTATCTCTGCCAAAAAGATTCCCCCAGACTCACTTAAATGCAAAGTGCTCTCAGGTCTACATAGCACTTGAAAAGAAGCCCCAGCCAGTCTGACGGCAATGGTTGAAGGACAGGTCAATGCAGAAAGACATTTGTATATCACTGGGAAAGGTGTTCGGGAGTGGGAGTGGGGGTGGAATAGATACTAGTATCATCTTTTTCTAAAGTAATCATCTGTTTGTTCCAGAAAAGATTAAAATGAGTCATCTCTCACCCCATGTCTCCTCTACCCATCTCCTCCACAGCTCTTAAGATTCCCCAGTGGAAACAATAGCCAATACTCACTGATGTCACAAGTAACTGATGGTTACAAATGTATGATGGTGAACATAAAATCATTTATATTTTAAAATATGAATTCCTGAAATTAGCAAAATATGCATACACATAGTTAATGGAGGTTACTATAGAGATGGTCAGCCATATTGTTCTCAGTTTTATTATCATTGCTCAGGAATGCACTCACCATAATTATATTCTTCCTAGAATATTACACACACACACACACACACACACACACACACACACACACACTAAACACAGTCAAGCAATGCATTCCTATAAAATTCAGGTTTTGCTATTATTTCATCTGTGCTCTTGGAACCATGGAAAACTCAGAATAGTAAGAGTTGTGTTCAGAACATCATCCAACGCACTACATTTGCAGATGTAGAGAACAAGGTCAAAGCCCGAGATGAGAGTTAGGAGCAGGCTTCTGACTAGACCCTGAGTGGACTCTTCTAGAGTAAGATGGCATGGGCGAGGCCCCTGGAAAATGCTAATTGCCAGTGAAAGAGGTACCCCTAGACATTGAAGGATGATGTCTGTTACACACAAAGCACTATTTTGAGGACATTACAAGCTCTGGAATGTGAATTATTCCTTTAGCTCTAAGTTTATCATCCAATTACACTTTAAAAGTGTAAAACTTTTGATGCTATATTTTCAGTGAAATTAATGTGATTGCTGCAGTTTTAACAATGGTACTTACAAAATAGACACATAGCTCTTGATTTCTTGGGAATACTATCACACAGAGGGGTTGGCTCATGGAATTCCAACTTTAAAAAAAAAAGGTTTTCCCCAAATTCTACTTTAGGGAACTGTTGAGGAAACATAGGGGAGGGTTTAAGGAGGGGTGTTAGAAGGATACTGTGGGGAAAATAAGAAACATCACAGCATTCCAATATGAAATTAATCTCTATTCTTTTTCCAAAAAGATCTCGGTACGTGAGGTGGTAGATGTTAGTTAATTAAACTTATTTCTCAATATATACATAAATCATCATGCTCTACACTTAAAGTCAATACAATGTTATATGTCAATTATATCATAATAAAACTGAAAAAAATAAAAAATAATAAAGATCTCAGGAGAATACACAGCAACTGTGGATTCAGCACTCACTTTCCCTGCATGCTCAGACCTCTTCACTAAGAGATTTGGGGCTGCAGATGTAGTCAACAACACGTAATACATGCACTTTATACTTTTCCTTGTCGTCTATTTAATTCCATAAATCTAATAAAAGTAGCCTAGTTGATGTGTTTAACTCTCCTGGGTGTTTCCCTGGCCTATCTTCAATAAAACAATTTCTGTTAGAGTTTTCTGCTGAGTTTTCTTTTTTTAATTTTAATTTAATTTTTTTTTCAATTACAGTTGACATTCAATATTTATTATATTAGTTTCAGGTGTACAACATAGTGGTCGGACATTTGTATAACTTACAAAGTGATCCTGCCAATAAATCTAGTACCCTCTACTGAGTTTTAACATCAGGAAAGATTTAAGCTTTGGACTATGATTATTATAAACTATTTTCACTTTTCAAAAACACAAAATTATCTTCTTTAACTTGTTTTCTTGTAAATAAAACTACTTCACCTTCATTTAAAAATCATACAACAGCAAATCTGAAGCTTCTGGTATTTCTTTGTCCTGTAAAAATGAAGAGTCAGCCCTGTGCCATTCCAGTACGGGAGTCCTCAGAATATGCCAAAGATAGGGATGGAGACATGGAATTACATTGTCACAGTCAAAGCAGGTTATGTTCCATCTCTGCTTGGGCAACAAAATAACCTCTTTTTTAATTTAAATTTTTTTTTATTCTGGGTTAAAACAAAGAGCTACCACAAAGCTGAAATTTGGGGGTTGGGGGGAATTCCTAGAGAAAGCCAGCTTTGTTAAATTGCTTACTTTCAAGCCTCATGCCAGAATCACTAAGAAAGTAGCAATCTCAATGAACCTATCATCCCTCCCTTGCCCATCCTATGATGAAGAGCCCCTCACAAACTAGAACAGCATTAACCCACCGTGACAAGGTGCAGAAAGTTAAAGTTAAAGAATGAGATAATGTAAATTAACTGATCTCTAGAGTTGGTCCTACCGACATGGCTCACTCCTTCAAATTACAGGGATAGATCCCCTCCCCCCTTTTTTTTTAAAGAAAAGCTTACATGTGGTCAAATTCATTAGGACTGGAAAGTAGTTTTCTTTAAACAAATAAAATTGATTTTCAGCACGAGTTAGAAGAAATAGAGCAGTAGAAAGGGTGGGGTTTTAGAGACAAGGGCTGGCTAAAAGATACCACTTATTTGCTACATGACCTTGGGCAAGGACAAAAATGCCTAACTTCCTGAGCAGCTCCATCATCTGCAACATGGCAACAATAACACCACAGTCCACAGTGTTATCACAGAGGGCAAATGAGAATGTATTTGTATTGTAATTCCTGAAATCCCATACACATGATTGTTTTTAGGACATTAGTGCACTACACAGTTTTTAATAATTATTGAAGGGTTTTTTGTTTCCAAGATAGATTCGAAAACAGATTTTATTTTAAAATGCATATTTTGCCTTCACTGAAACTCACAGCCCTGTTCATACATCACAAAAAGAAAGAGTTGGCTGAAAGCTGGAGACAGGGACAAGAGCTTGGGAAGACGCAGCAGTGTTACCAAAGGGACACAATCTGTTGCTGTCAGCACAGTCTTCTTTTGACCAGTGGAAGGGTCTTCTCCACCCCTGGCCCATTTCCAACTGGGCACAGAAAAGCCTGCTGAGGGAGGGAGGAGAGGAAGTGGGAAGCTGTGGCCTTGAATCCTCAGTGAGTGTGTAACTGCTAGAGCAAACTCAAACCAAGCTTTTATTAGGTTCCAGAATAGAAAGAAGCAAGATTCTAGAGCTGCTCAGAGATGGATCTGCTAGGACGTGGATCTTTCTTGGCAATGGGGGGAAAAAAAGAAAAAAAAAGATGGTCCCTTGGAACTCTGGTTTCAGACATTGTTCGTTCTTAACAACACTAAAAAGTTATATTCACTATTAAGTTTTCTTCTATAGTGTTTTTCCATTTCATAGAGCAGTTAACACAGGCAGTGATAGGCTGAATGGGGTGGCTGGGGAATGCGTGTGGACCTTGACCAGCCGTGCATTGCATTCTATGGAAACTGTAACTGTAAACCTCGTCCATGTGCTGCTCATTTTTCCTACTTTCTGTTCCCCCTTCTCCTTGCTTTCTTATGCCTTCCATATTTCTTTTTAACTTCTAGATTGCTCTCTCTCCTATCTCCTTACTACACTGAAAGAATGTACAATTTTTTTAAAGTACTATAAGAAAAAGTTTTTAAAATATATAGATACCCATGTTTATATACATTTTTGTCCAGTTGTTAAGGAAACTTTTTTCAAGATGAGGACTATGATAGCAAAAAAACTGTAAGCATATCACAAATGTATTACTGTTTAAAAAAATCCAACAGTGTTAAAAGTAATAAAAGTAATAAATCTGTGTATATGGGGTTTTTATAATTCATATTTCTATCTTTTAGTACCTAATATTACAAATATATCAAGGCAAACGTTGGAATAATTAACGAGTTAAGCCTCCATCTCAAGAAATGAGAAAAAGAACAGCTAAGTAAATTTTACAAAGTTGAGGAAAAGCACTTCTGCTTCTAGCCAAGATGGAGCAACAAGGACAAGACTTACCTTCCTGCCTGAAACAACAATAGAAGCAAACAAAATACATGAAACAAGAGTTTTCAAAAACAATGGACATTGGAAAAAGGGACAGTCATCCCCAAGAGACAGGAAAGAAAAAAAGTGAGCCATTTGAATTCCCCAGCTTACTGCCTGAAGGGATTGTGCAGGCCATGGCTTAGGGAGGGAAACCCAGGCAGAGTCGGACAGATCCCTCAACTTGAGGAGGCAGAGCTAAAACTGCATGGAGACCAGGACAGCTAGTGTCCATAGGACACAGCGCCCAGAGAAGAGAGAGCTGCAGAGGACCCTGGAGATCTGCAGAAGGTACTCCTTGAACCAGTATGTGTGTGTGAGGAAACTGCCCAAGACTGGGGAGTCATCCAAAAGGGTTATAGGAAATGATGCCTGGTGCTCACACAGGGTGGGGGAACAGTGACTAATCCAACAAGCAAGACTGGAAACACTCATAATTCACAGGTCATTGGTTAGAGAACTCAGTAGTGGGGAATAATTAGCCCTAGAATAAACGTTTCTTTGAAACTGCCTAACAAACCGTAAAAGCAAGACCTGAAAGGATTTAACTGTTTCTAAGAAAATTAAATGCATTCCAGAACAAATCTCCAGGAGATTTATAAGAAGACAAAAACATTCAGCAATCAGTAAGGTAAAATTCACAATGTCTGGGATCCAATCAAAGAATGACAGAAATGCTTTCACGGGGAAACACAACCCATAATAAGAACAATCAATCAATCAAAACACTTAGAACTGACGCTGAAGTTTAGAATTAGCAGAGAAGGACATTAACACACAGTTGTTAGTATGACTGTATGCCGTATGTTCAAAAAGTTAAGTAGAGACATCGAGAATATAAAAAAAAAAAAGACCCAAACTGAACAGCAACAATGTCCTGGTTGAAAAATACACTAGACGGGATGAACAGCATCATTAGACATCGCAGAAGAAAAGATTAGTCAACTTAAAGGCACAGAATAGAAATCATTGAAAATGAAACACATAGAGTAAAAGGAATCCCCCCCAAAAAAGAAGTATAAGAAGAGTATCAGTGAGCTGTGGGACAACTCTAAGCAGTCTAATATATGAGTAATTGGAATCCATGAAGGAGGAGAGAGTAGGGAGCTTCAGAAAAAAAAAATTTTTGAAGAAATACTGGCCATCAAATTTTTCCAAATTTGATGAACATTAGAAATCCAAAGATTCAAGAAGCTCAAGGAAACATGAAGAAAATCATGAAGAGCACTGGAAATGCTAACTACATAGGTAAACATACACAAGTCCTTTCTTACTATTTAAGTGTCTTTAAAGTAATTGACTGTGTAAAAAAAAAAGTGTATTTGGGGGGTTCTAACATCTGTAAAAGTAAAATGCACAATAACAATAGCATAAGGCTGAGCAGGGAGAAATGGAAGCATGCTATTGTAAATGTTTATAGCAACCAAGTAAGCACCCGGTCAAGAAAAAGTCCTGTTCAAAGTCATAGGAACATTTTGTGGCATTCTTGTCCTCACCCTGTCACCCTCTCCCTGGCACTGTGGCAGTTGTGGTCTTGGTCACAGTTGAGGTCTTGAATCGGCAACAAGGTTCCCAGTTTCCTCCCTTGAACTGGAAAGGACAGAGCAGACCTTATTTGCAAATGATTGCATATGTGTGTGCATCTTGTTCCATGTTCCTTTCTCCTTGCCTTCTTCTGGATTGATTGCTCATCTATTTCCTTCCCTCTATTTGTTCGAGATGTATTTTTTCTATTCTTTAGTTTGATTCTCTTGATTTATCAAAATATATTAGTCTAACTGAAAATCTATTAAAAGATTGTATTGCATTGCATTCTTTAGTACTTTCACCTATGTCCAATCACTCCTCAGCTACGTCTGTGTTGTTAAACTCATCCACTGACTTCTTAAATTTTATTATCTCAGATCTATCACTTTTTTTGAACTCATTTTTGTTTAATTTCGTGTTCATTTGTAATCATCTTTATTTCTATGACCAGCTTTTACACACCAATGTCTGAGAAGTCCGAGGCATCTGTGTGACTGTTCTCTTATTTCTCCTGATTTCTATGCATGTTGTCTTTTCAAGATGTCTTTGGTTAAATCAGGGAAGTTACTTTAAATGGCTTCACTTTAAGAGGACTTTGTCCAGGATCGATTATCCATAGGTAATAGTTTTCCTGTCTTTACAGCCCATTCTGAAGAAGCTCTTTATGCCTGCTTCATCTGCAAAGTGGGGTAACAGTGCTCCAATCAGTCTACCTGAGGATTAAATGGCAGCTTTGAGTTCCTGGATCCAGTCAGACCTGAAACTAGTGTTTCCGTTATTTTTGCTTGTTGGAGCTGGGTTCCTCACAGCAACTACCTTGATTTTTGCCTATCAATAGCGTAATTGGGAGGTTTGTGTGTGGTAATCCTGAACTGAATGACTCTGAGTGGGTCTTACCGGGTCTAGTGCAGACAGAAGGCTGGAGGGAATGCTGAGACCCTGACTGTGGGAATGGTCCCTTAATAGCCACTGAGGATTCCCTTCTTCAGTGTGAAGAATTAGGGGCTTATTTCCAGACACCACCCATTTGTCTCCTCCACTCCACCCCACAGCTATTCCCAGGAACCCTTTCTGAGGTGATAGTTGGCACCTGCAGGAGGGGTCAGGTGAGCAATGTTCAGTGCTTAAATGGCATCTTATGCTCACACTATGTGGGAGCTATTCTGTAGTAGGTGCTCCAGCTTACTCTTCTCTGTGATAAGGCTGGAGGGATCCTGCCTGGTGAGGTAGCTGGGGTCATGGTGGGATGGGGGAAGTGGGGCTAAATACAGGGGTAACAGACATAGTACTTTTACCCTGTCAGGTTGGCTGGTTTGAGCCGGATATACCCTCTGTAGTTCTCAAAAGGACACAACAGGAGGCACCTGAGGTGGTCTGGATAGTTAGCTTTATGCCCAGAAACCACACATTTGCCCACGTGATGCCTGTCTGTTCCAGACACACCTTTTCTCCATCAGCTATAGTGCAGGTCATGTCCACAGAAAGATTTGTCCTGGGCCCAGAGGTCAGACGCCCCCTTGATACCAACACCAGTGTAACTGATGAGTTGTGCTGACCTCCTGACACAACTTGAGCAATGGCTTGACCTGTGTACCTCGGTTTCCCCATCTGAAAGTGGAGATGACAACTCGGGTGTGGGACTGTTGTGAGGATTCCGAGTCAACATGTATAAAACACTCTGGAAAACACTGGGCATGCACTTAGTGCTGTGAATCGTGCCTGGCACGTAGATGGTGCTTCAAAAGCACTTAGAATAGCACCTGGCACACTACACACTCAGAGCAGCATCCATCACACACCTAGCATTCAATAAGCATATCTAACCACACAGGCACACAATTGGTACTTAGTATGTGAAATAAAAACCCCACACTGCCAAGAAATACACTGGCACTTTATGTATACACAGAGGAAGGTACAGGGTCTTGATAAGAAAATACACTCTTGTGTTCAGGTGTACCCCACCACCACCCCCTCGGAACACCCCAGGTTGAGAACAGTGGAAAGGGAACAACCATAAATAGAGAATAGAAGGAAAAGTTAATGATCTAAGGGGCAAACACAGGCAGGGACACACTGCTGGGAGGAGACACAACATCTTCTTCCCCAGGAAAGAGCAATAAGGCGGCACAGGAGAACAGTAGCCACAACTAAGCCTGCAATGCCTGGCATAGGGCACCTAACACCTAACACGGTTAAGAGGACAGGAGGGAGAAGGAAAGGAAGAGAGCAGAGATAGCTTCTGTCCTTGTGGCAGGGCCAGGGCCTGCTCAGTTTAGATCCATAACCTCAGAGTTGGGTGGGGGTCCACAGGCAGGAGGTGCTGGGGGTCAGATAAGTCGCTGGGCTGGGGTTGCAGGCGACGAGCTACGTCCTGGCGTTGGTAGAAGAGGACGTAGGCTGCCTTGGACTGTGGGGAGAAGACAGGAGTCAGTGTGGATTGGGGAGGAGGGAGGGCCGGGAGAAGGCGAGGAGAGGACGGAAGTCACACCTCAATCTGATTCTCAGTCACAGGCGAGACGCTGTTGTCATCAAAGTAGTGCCACTGGCCACTGTCCTTGTTGCAGGCAAATGTCGTGTCTGGAAAAAAGGGAGAGCTGTCCTTACCCATTCTCTGGCCCCTAAGAGGTGTCCACCAGGTTCACTCTCTCACTCCTCCCACCCTGATGACCTCACCACTAGCTCACACCCTAGTCATCCCGGGATATACTACACCCCCCACCAAGGCATGCCCCTGCCACATACAGTGTCCATCACGCAGGCCCCCATAATGGTTGGACACCGCGATGAGATCATATTTGTACAGCTCTGGGGCTGACTCATTCTGAGGCTTGATGACAAACTCGGAGAAGTCCAGGTCCCTGTGGGTGGGGGAAGATTAATACCAGCATGCCCCCTCCCCATTCCCTGCCTTCCCCTCAGCCAGCCCCATGGCTCCGGACCGGATAGGAAATTCCACAAGGGTGTCCAGCTTCTCGCGGGAGAACTTGGTGTAGGAAAAGCGCTTCAGGTGGATAATGAGTGTCTCAGGCAGCTTCCACAGGTCCAGCTTCTTGGTAGCCAGCTGGTGCTGCTTGCAGGAAGGGCAGTACCTGTAGACAGAGCCTAAGTCAGCACACAAACACTTTCTGGGCAGGCTTTGCACTAGATGGCCTTAGTGAGTCCTGTCTGGTACAGAGATTTCTAATTCGCCTGTCACTCTAATTTGCTCTTCACATGTTAAAATCCTGTCATTCATTCATTCATTCATTCAAGTGCTCACTGATTGTCTTCTGTATATGCTTTTATACTAGTGTATACTTTTGTTTGGTTTCTGGTCTATGAGAGACTAGTCTAATTTTAGAGTATGCCTCTGACCCTCCCGTTTCCTCTTCCTATTTCACTCACTCACTCACTCACTCACGCGCCCACCCACCAGGTATTTACTAACTGTACTGCTAAATCCTTTGGCACTACTTTGTATTTCTGTTCCCTTTCTGTTTCATGGAAATGTTGGTCTTATTTTTGAAACTGGCTGTATCTTTTTGGTTCTCTCTTTATATTTTATATTTTGTTTATTCTACAAAAATCTATTGAGTTCCTAATGCATACCCCACACTATTATAATCAGTGAGAAGAGACACACAAAAAGTCTTCACCCTTAAAGGGTTTACTCTAACAGTAAACAGGCAAAAGGGGATCTGGGATGTGACATCAAGTGATGTTACTGAGTTAGAAACAAAGTAATGCTTGGCCAGAAAAGAGCACTGGGAGGCAATGTAGCAGAAGTGATGGCTGGGGGAGAAGTGGCTCTTAATCTCGTAATAAGAGAACATCTCTCTCTGATAAGGTGACATTTGATCAGACACCTGAGCAAAATAAAGGAGTCCTTTTGAGATCTGAAGAGCATTCCTGTGAGAAGGAACACCCAAAGGCTCTGAGGTGGGAATACGATTGGGTAGTCAAGTGACAGGAGGGTTTGAGTGAGGGAGAGCGGGGAAGAAGGTAGATTTAGAGGGAACAGAAACCTGGGTAGGTGATCCCATCCAACTTTAGCCCCAGAAACCTTGGCCTTGACTCACCAGGGGTTTTCCTTCTCCAGGGTCTCCATAGTGGTAAAGAGCTCAATGCATTCCTGCAGCCGCACTGGAGCCTTCTTCAGCACATACCCCACGCAGTCATGCTTCACGTAGCCCTAGGGCAGGGGAGTAATGGCCCATCAGCTTGAGGACAGGACAGGACAGAATGTGTAGACAAAAAGGAGTGGAGGTGGAAGACAAATGCCAAGTGGTTAAGAACGTGGACTTTGAAGACAGGATTCTGAAGCCCTTGGAGCTCTGTGATCATGGCTTGGAGAACTTAGGAGTGTGTGACGTGCGGCATATGTGAAGGGGTGCAAACTGCAAGTGCCCCCCCCCATTCCTGGGACCTCGTTTACCTCAGCCTCCACCTCGTCATAGTAACGCTTCTTCATCTCTGGCTCCCAGTCGATGGCAATGTATGGCTGGGCTGGAGGTGAGGGAGGTGGTCATGGGCCCTGCTTCCAAGGAAACCTCCCTCCCACCTCCCCAACCCTGGCTCACAGCTAAGGGAGACACCATGAGTATCCTCGTTAAAATTCGAGCGGTCGCTGGTCCCGTTGGAGTTCACTGTCTGCAGGGTGAACAAGTGCTTGCGCCGTGCTCGCTGGGGCCAGTGAGATGGTCCAGGAGAGTTGTCCACAGGGGCCCGGCTCCCACCTGCAACTCTAGAGCTGGGCCCAGCCTGCTCTGGCCCAGGGTCTTGGGAGCTGCCCCTAGCCACATGTCCAGGCTTGGGGATGCTGTCCTTATCCTCCAAGTCTGCTAAGATTGGGGAGGATGTCAGAGATGGGCCTGTGTAAGCCCCAGGGTCTGAGTGGCAGTGACCATCCAGGTGGATCCTGCAGGGGTCAGACCTACCCCAGACACCCCACCCACCCATGGACCCTCCCTCCGGCCATGGGATCACTTGTACAAACCCTCATCCCTGTCTATTCTTTCACCTTTTTCTTCCTCACCTTTCTCATCGCCATCGTCCTCGTCATCTGAGCTGGGTCTGGTCACATAGCGTCTGTGGAGAGAACAGAGGAGACTCTCGTGGAGAAGAAGCTCAGAGAGGGCAGAGCCTGGGATTCACTTTGCTCACAACAGATGGGAAGCTACTGGTAAACCTCACACAAATGGTTCTTAATGAGGAGCCCAGAAAGTCTCAGGAGATGACACAGAAACGTATGAAGAAGAAACTTGACAATGGAGGATCTGGCATGCCACAGTTAAGTGTGGACCTTAAGTGGGATAAGCCTCTGGCACACAGACACACAATGTGCTGTAAATTTCAGTCAGAGAAGGCGTCTGAGGAGTGATTTGTAAGTGTGACATAAGGAAAAGGTTAAGCCAGACAGCCCAGTGCTCTGTGGGCTTCAGTAAGAATTCTGGATTTTAAGCCCAATGAAAATCTATCAGTAAACACAGAAATAAGCGAGCCTCTCTGAGAGGGAGACAATTAAGTACAAGATTAACTTGTCTGTATTTCATCCATTTTGTTCACCTCTGTATCCCCAGCATGTAGGAGAGGCAGTGACGAAGCCAGAGGTTTAGAGAAAGAAAAAAAACCTACAGGTTCCTCTCTGGCCATATGAAACTTGAGCTGTCTTCTGGCCATGGAAGGGAGGTAGCAGCCAAGTAGCTAAACACCCAGGTCTGAGCTTAGACCCCACCTCCCTGCCCCGTAGAGAGCAGACTCACGAGAGGCGGTACAACAGGATGTGGTACAGGGAGTCCCAGGAGAGCCGGTCCCGGGGCACTGACACCAGCAGTGGGTGCCCAAAGAGCATCAGGCCATAGTAGGAGTTGTTATAGTCTCGGGCTGGGGTGCGTTCCCGCAGGTAGATAGGGAGCACCACATCCTCCCTGGAGTTCTCACAGATAGCAGACCTGCCTGACACCTCATATCTGCAAGGGGTAGACATCAGATCATGCTTCATCAGGACACCCAAGAGGGACTCTTGGACTCTGCCCCAGTTTCTCTACCCATTTAGCCCTCATAACCCCAAAATTATTTTTAAAAGGGTCTGAAGAGTCATTCGGTGTTTTGTGCTTTGCAAACTGTTAGATGATTTACACAGTGCGTTGTTTATGTGATGTTTTATAAAGTACTTAGGTGTTATCAAAGCAGTGAGGGGGTGACAAAAGGATTTAAAACTATTTTTTGGCGGGGGGAACACTGCTTGGTTTACAAAGAACATTTCTACTCGTGAAGCACTTTCTATTTTAGTTACTACCCAAAGATTTCAAAGTTGTTTTGAATGCTCTCATGTTCAGAGAGCCTCTTAGTGTTCCCTATTTCGAAAATTGCTTTTGGTTTTTGAGGACTGCAATGTGAAGGAGTACAAGTCAATGTCTGGTACATAGGAGGTGCTCAGTAAGGGCTGAATAAAATAAACAAGAAAATGGAGCCCTGCCCCACACATAAGGAAGAGGATGCCCTGTATATGGATCTGTCACTCCACCCCACTGACAGCCCCAAGCCCCTGCCCCACTAAGGAATATGGCCTAAGCCCTATGCAGGGCAAGTGCCCTGTCAATGAAACAGAGAGGGGAGAGGAAAAGTGGTTAAGCAAAGGAGGTTTCTGAAGAACCCCGACCTCCCCAATCCCTCCACTCACATGAAGATATCATCTCGGTCCAAGATGCTGCTCAGAGACTCCTCCAGCTGGTAGATCTTATAGAAGCGGTGACTGAAGACATCGGCCACCATCATCTGTAAACGGGATGTCAAGAGGGGGATGGCTGGTCAGTCTGCAAGGTCTCCCCAGGCCCTTCAGCCTCCCTGCCCTTGAATCTCACCCTCCCTCCATCCATGGAGACTCACCCTTTCTGGGGAGACACCAGTGTGTTTGGCCAGGGCCACACACAGATCCGAGATCTTGCCTTTCTTGGGGACTACAAGCCGGTGCTGAGGGAAAAAAGTGTCCACAAGAGAGCAGAAGAACATGCAGTGAGTTAGTACAAGAACCTTGAGGTATGGCAGAGTAATCAAACTGGCTCTTGACTATATGTTATGTCCCCAGATCCCCATTTCCCCATACCTGCTCTGGCTTGCGGCGGGGGTCCATGGAGACAAAGAAGACCTCCATGACTCTCTTGTGGCTGACAGGCAGTGGGACACTGAGGTAGCAGAAGGGATCGAAGGTCACAGACACGTTGCCACAATCAGGGCACACCAGTGTGGACTTGAAGAGGCCATGGAAAGTGTCCACGATCACAGAATCGTTCCGCCGTTTGTGGTTCTGCCAGGCCTCCTGAGCGACCTCCTGTTGACAGTGTCATGGTGGGTGGCTGGGCTTGCCCAGGGCAGAGGGAACCATGGTTTGGGGTGGATGTACACGAGGTTAAAGTTAAGGTTAGGGCCACTTTAAAGTTCAGATGTAAAGTTACAGGTAGGGCTGTCTGGAGACTGTGTTCACTGACAGGGTTGGGGTTTATTCTGGGTTGTAGACTGAATGGAGGTTAACTCTGGGGTAGGTGTGGCGGCATATGTGGTACTGGAGCCAAGGTTGGGAATGAGGCTGGCACTGAAGTCAGGGGTGGGGTGGGGTGTGGGATACCCTAGGGAGGCCACAGAATCCCTGAGGCAGAGGTCCCAGTGGCTTTAATGGGGTCCTCAGGTTGGGGTTCTTTCAGGAGTGCCTACCTGATCTGGACGCCCAGCAGCATCGCACAGCTCCACATATTCCTTCTTCTTGACACGATTGAGGTCCTCATGCAGCCCATCCAGGAGGAATGACAGCAGCTCCTGTGAGTCGTGCTGCTGATAGCCCAGAAACTGGGACGCAAAGTGGCCGACCTTGGTCTGAGAAAATGGGCAGGGCCATCAGAGTAAGAGGGTTAGGAGAATTAACAGACAGGGGTGGGTAGGGGGTAGCCCAAGGCTGAGTCACACACCTTGAACACTTGTGGTACAATGGAACGGTGGCGGCCAGACCAGGCCTGCTTCACCAGGTCCGCATAGGCCTCTGCGATCTCACCCTTCATGCCCAGTGGGTTGCAGAAGTTGAGCTCCTCAAGGTAGCGATTTTTGAGAAAGTACTCAGTGAGCTGTGGCACGTTGCTGAGGCACTGCAGGGGCAGGGCCACGGGAATGAGGTGAACAAGGTAGAGACAGAGAAGAAGGGGAAAGAGGAAAAAAAGAAGGCACAAAGGGATAGGGGAAAGAAAGGCGCAGGAGCGGGAGAGAGAAGAGAGTAGTATTTCAGGAGAAGAAAGAATGTGGTGACCAGAGGGAGAAGAGGAAAAGTGGGGGGCCAGCAGAGAAGGTATTGATGTTTCAGGAAGGAACATGGGCATGTGAAGTCAGACTTGCGGGGCCTTAGCTTCCAACCCAACCCCTTGCCCTGCAGACCCCTTAACTCTGTCTCTAATCTCCACTGCTTGAAGCCCACCTCTGTGGCTATGCCAGACATAGCCCTAATGGCCCCACCTGCAGGGCCGAATTCATGAAGCACGTGTTGCCCAGGTTGGTGAGACCACAGATGCCTGGCTGGCCCTGGAAGTCCTCATCCTCCTTCGACGCTCTATTCCTGGGGTAGATAAGAAACTATCAGCTAAGGGCTTACTACATGCAGGTAAAAAGTGCTCACAGGCTCTGTCATTCTGCCTACTATGGGACCCCCCAATCTGGACCAGATACCCCAAGGGCTTACACAGCATGTGTCTGTGCACTGGGCCAAGTGCCATCCTTGCTTCGGGTCTCCATGATGATCAACTGGTTGGAGGAAGAAAAAGAAAAGCAGAAAAGGAATTCATAGAGGGCTCATGGGCACCCAGTCCTCATCTCCCCCACCGTAGGCACCGCTAGGGAGCAGAAAAGCCTTCCCCACCCTTACCTGCCCAGACTTGAGAGCAGCGTCAAACACTGTGACACGTGTGTTACACAACCTTTCAAAAGAGCCCTGTGCTTTCTCGACCCACAGCCGTGTCTCTTCCTGGGGGCTCACCAGAAACTGCTCTCGAGCAGTGCACGAAACTAGGTCTGTGGAGGGTGAAGGAACACATTTGAGGTCGTCCTAGGCCCCTGAATGATTGACCCATCTCAGCACCAGACCTCACCTCATCCCCACAGACCTTGTACACCCACCCAGTCAATACCTTGTATCTCCAATAAATCTCCCAATGGCTGATCCACTTGAGACTTTCAGCAAATATCCTCCACCACACCAACTAAGCCACTGGAATGCAGCTCACATACCCTCAAGACACTAGGGGACTCCTCAGGGCCTCTACTGAACTTGACCAAGGCCTTCTCAGTCCTCCAAAGTCTGCCCAGTGCCTTCTCGGTCTGCCACAGCTGAACCCCATGCAGTCTGAGATAACTGAGCTGTGACCCGGGGCTGGGAACACCAACTCATTTGTGACTCTTAGACTCACCAATAGAATCTGTTTGGCTGAATTCAGCAGTGTGACGTGTGCCCATATCACTGTGCTGGACAAGCAGCAGTTCTACTGGGTACACTTCGACCTTACAGAAGCCGCGTAGCTCCACGACCTGGTAGGGTAGAAGGGTACACAGAGGTGTACCCACATAGCATATACACACAGGCACAGCACAATGACCTCTGAGACCAGAGGAACACACATACAAGTGAACACAAATAGGAGATACACCAAGATAGCTTATAATAACCTGAGGGGAGAGGACTGAAGACACCGATGGATCACAGCCTATGTGGAGACACATACTTTGGGTCTGGACCCATCCTGGGCCTATGAGGCCTTCCTCCTACCCTACACCCCACAGAATGTATTCCCGAGCACTCTCCCCACCCATTATACCTTGCGTTCAATGGGTGGTTGGCCATGCTCTAGACCATACCAGCTGACCAGGTAATGCCAAGCAGCTGCTGGGAGCAGCACATAGTCTTCACCTTCTACCAGTCCCTTCTTGAGGCACCAGTTTACCTGATCTGTGGGGGGCGGTGGCAGAAGAAGAATCAGAGAAGGAAAGTAATGAGTCATCTGGCCATCTTACCAATGACCTAGCACAAAGAAGGGGCTTATGATCGTTTGTAGGGACAGAAGGGACAAGAACTCCAGGGCTAGGCTGATGTGGGGAGGCAGAGGTGTGGTACCTTCAAAAAGCTTAGCATTGTTGATGCAGCCGGGGAAGGTGCTGGAGTCCTGGTCTCCTCCCTGCACGTACACTTCCCACTGTTTGTACCAGTGCTGCTCCACAAGGAACCTGGACCAGACAGGTAACGGGTGTCACATGGTTATTTGGGGTTAATTTTACCACTTCTCAAGATTATTAGACTAAAAGCATCAACACATTATAAGTCAAGATGATGAGTTTCATGTACACCTAAACTGACAATGTTATATCAATTATACCTCAATTAAAAAAAATTCCTCCCTGAATTCCACGAGCGCACGCGCGCGCGCGCACACACACACACACACACACACACAATTTCAGTATCATATAAAAATAAATTAGAAGCAAAACTTATTCACTGAAACTTAGATTTAGACAGATTACCTAACTTCTTAGGACACTAAAAGATTTGATTAAGAGCAGAAAATGTGCTCAATAAAGGGTAAAAAACCCACACCCACCGTGTAAGGAAACATGAGGTTTTAATATAGACTAACCAATAATTCACTTGTATTAGTCTGTGGTCTAACACAGTTATATTAGGCTCAAAATATCAATTATTTGTGGCTAATGTTATAAGGCTTTAGCCACTTGTTAAGTGTGTAGTGTTTCTAACAAGGACACATTAGTGGAGGCAAAAATCTTCAGCAAAGAAATGGATTATTAAATTCTGAAAATCTAGTCAGAAACTGAAAAGAATTTAAAATGCTAAAAGAATCAAAAGGTTTCCCTTCAAAGACTGCATATTGCCATTTTTTCACTTAGGATTTATTTTGGCTTTATAAGACATTTCTGAACTTATGGTGACTAGCTCACTTTTTAAAAAATTGTGGTAAAAAACATACAACATAAAATTTACCATCTGATTCATTTTTTAAATGTACAGCTCGACCAGCTCTTTTAAAGGAGGAACTTTTATATGCACTACTAGGATAAATGTTTAGGACTGTTGAAATCTGCCTTTGTAAAATGTCAAGAGAAATTCTCAAGTCTAGAAAATACTTGACATATATTAAATGCTAAATGAATGTTAGCCGTTCCTGTTTGATTCCAGGTATTTGAAATAAAAGCTCACAAACACAAATACACAATCCCTGTCCCACACATACAAACCTGCCCTGCTATGGAATTTATGACAAACAAAAAAGGCAATCCCAAATATTTAACAGCCTCGAATAAACATTTTTTTAAAATTATAAAACTGATTTTAAAATTTGGATTATTATATTGGTTTTCTAGCAATTTAACCCTATAAAAGGGATTCTCTAAAATGGCCACTTTCCTTTCTTTATAGTTAATAAAAGGATTAGAGATGGTGGGAGGTGGAGGAATAGAAAAACCTTGGAATAATCACAAGTCAAGTGGATAGGCAAACAACTGTGGGGGTTGTTTTTGTATTTTTGGCTGCACTGATCCCCCACAGACCCTGCACTTCACTCAAGTCAGGGACGCAGCCCCGCCCCCACCCGGGTGGCTCGAGCCAAAGACCTCCCATCACTCATCTAAAAGATCCTAACAACAACCCTTTACACCTCCTTCATGGTTTTCATGGCCACTGATAGTCTGAGGTTAATTTATTCAGTTAAGCTAATTTATTGTTAATAGGACTTTTAATGCAAAAGAAGGCACCGCTCAACTTTTTTATTAAGCTTATTGGGGTAACATTGGTTAATACAATTATATAATTTTCAATTTTTTTTAAAAGCAGGTTTTTAAGGAAAATTAACATTAAAAACACTATAGGGGTAAGCAAAACCACCAGACCTGGCTACAACCTAAATTTCTAAAAGCTTCATAGAATATTGAAGTTTTACACAAATTTTCACAAGTTACTACCATGTTTAATTCAAAGACACCTGAAACATTTTTAACCTCTCTGAAATTGGTATGTCTAACAATCTGTCAGCCCAGATGGCAATCATAATAGAGTTGTCATTGCCTGACTGCAAAACACCTACACTGTTATATTTACTCCTAGGTATTTGATTTTTTTTTTTTGGATGCTGTAGTAAAGGGTATCTTTTACATTTTAATTTTCTAAGTTCTTGTTACTAGTATATAGAAATACAACGGATCTTGCTGAAGTCACTTATGTTTATTTGCGCTTCTTCAAATTTGTTAAAATGCTATGAAATATGTGCTTATGGAAATAAATTACTAAACAACATTTCTGTCTTCTAGTTTTCACTTGTGTCTGGAGAAAGAAAACTGATTTTGGTTAAGATGATAATTTACATAATTGGTTAACTATATAAAGTACATTACAGAAATATAGAAATATGGATATAAAGAGATGATTTCCTACTTGTTTATTAAAAGGTTGTTAGCATGTTCAGATGGCAAATGTAATACTACATTGTTCTAAATTTATTATTTACCTATCTGCATGAGCCTAAATACATATAAAGGCATATAAACAAATCCTTTCCTGTAATTTGTTAAATGAATAATGTACCAAAGAAGAAAAATTAGAATTTGGGCCTTTTCCTGTAAAATGACTGCATTAATTTATGCCTAGATTAGATGCTTTTTTAGTCACCAAATTATTAACTCTTGGTGCTTTCTGACATCCTCTTAACTCATTTTAAAAAATACCTTAACTCATTTTAAAAAGAGATTCCTTGCTTTAAAAATAAAAGTTAAGCTCCTAATAATCTTTGCAGTTTATCACTGTTTTTACAAAGTTGACCGACTATAGTATTTCTTGTCTTTACTTCAACTTACATCTTGTCTTTTCTAACAACTATTCTTGATTTGTCTTTCCAAAATTCAGGCTCCAAATTCAGAATAACAACACTATTAAAATGGTCTTTTATATTTAAACTATCTCTGGGAGATTGAAAAAAGATTTGCTCTATAAAAGGAATAATAGGCATAATTAGGTTTATCTAAAATTCTCCAAATTTTAATTAACTTAAATTGTTTTATAAAAGCGTTTATTTTCAAACTTAATATTAAAAAAATGACAAAACAAAAGTTTATCTTCCTAGGTGAATAATGGTTACATATATATAATTAGATATGCTAATATATTTTTCAATAACTGCATATTTTTTCAAGATAAAAATCATACTTGTGTTCAAGCAACAAAGACTGGTACAGTAGCTGTCTACCAAAAGAGTCCCCTCTCCAAGACTCTAGATTCACGAACCCTTTTCCCTTTTGGTTCATGAAAAGTCTGAACAAACACTAGGAATACTAACTCAATTACCAGAGAATTGTCAGAGGTCTACTGTTTATTTCAGTCTTTCATTAGATTCAGTCGCCAAAGCATCTCCTACCTCGTGTAAGAGGTACAGCAGCAATCACCAAGCAAATGTGAAAATTTCAGTTGATTTAGTTCTGGGGTCTTCATTAAATTAATTGTTCCCCGTGCTGTGCAGCTTTTTCCAGTAACAAAAATCCTGCAACATCTCTAGGCTAGTCCCTAACCTTCAATGAAATGTTATTGCTTTCCCTTTACACATCAGTATCCATTCTTCAACACTGAACCCAACCACCCTTTCTTCCTTTACCTGAACAAAGAACCTCATGCTTGCTTACTTCTGTTAGGAAACTACTCACACCCTACACAGACCTTCTAGAGACTCCCTCTACTTTTCCTAATTATGTTTGTAGATGAATCACCCTCAAAAACAAAAACTACAATTTGCCAAGGAATACTATCATAGATTTGAATTTACTCTTAAAATATAAGCTTCTCTTAGAAATTAAATAAGTTCAGATGGAAAAAATACTTAATTGCCCTTGCCCAGACCTACCAGCTGACAAAAGATAGAAGGTACAAATATTAATACTGATATGAAATATATGATTTGGGGGTTAGTCAGTGACTTCAAAATGCTTTATAAACACAAATTTCCAGACCACTGCAAACACCTAGAAAATAGACGGCAAATTAAAGAAGCTTGAGATGCTTTGCTCTTACCTAAATAAACACAAAAAAATGGAATCAAGGAAAAATGCTTCATGATAGCCACAACAGCGGAGATAACTGGCTTTCATACTGAACCAACATTGATGGGGTAAATTTTTTTTATTGACAGAACATAACTTTTTTTCACATAGCATAAAATTAACCATTTTAAAAGCAAACAATTCAACAGCGTTTAGAACATTCACAATGTCGTGCAACCACAACCTCCATCTAGTTCCAAAACATTTTCAACACCCCCAAAAGGAAACCCTGAATGCCTCTAAAAGAGATATAAAAAATATTCCAGTTATTGTTTATTCTCAGGATGGACTGAGACTTTTCCTTGCTGGATAACTATAGCGTAATAGAATATACATACATATATATGTGTGTACACACACACACACACAGACAGACCCACACAGACACACACAGACACACACACACACACACACAGAGCTTGGTTTCCTAGTCCAAATTTAGAGAATCTCAACCTTTTAACAGGAGTATATATTTCACCAGTGCCTTGATTAAAAAACTCTGTAAGGTGGACAGACTTCTCTGTAAAGACCCTCAGGTGAGAGCCCGCTTGAGGCGTTAGAGAACAGCAAGAGTCCAATATGGCCGGATGGAGAAAATGAGGGGGAGGGTAATCAGAAGAGAGATCAGAGAAGAAATCAGCCGGGGACAAGCCTCGCAATCATAAAGCCTTGAAAAATCATTATAAGAATTTTACCATATACACTGCATGAGAAGCTGTTAAAATGTTCTGAGGTATGGGCATAAATTATGTTTTTAAAGGAATTACTGTGAATATAAAGAGGAAAACAGTACCTTTACAGTGGAGAAACCGAGCAGATACAACCTTCACTAAATGATCAAGGCTAACGTCACCAATGACGTCATGTGAATACCATGTACCACCTGATATCGATACACACAGTATGCATCCAATATAATTTCATATATATCCTCCATGAAATGAAAGCTTAGACCACAAATACTATTTGGGGATGCATACAGTGGTGGAAAAACATTAACGAAGTTAAAAATTCAGGATAACAGTTTCCTGTGGAGCAGAGAGGGGGCTTTTCATCTGGGAGGGGCACAGAAGGATTTCCTAAAGTAACGGTCTGAATTTTAATCCGAGTGGTGAATTCACAAATTTTTGTTTTATTGTTCTTTAAGTTTTTTACTTTAAAATAGACTCAGAATAATTGTAAAAATAATACAAAGACTTTTCGTATGCCTTTCATCCAGATACCCCAAATTGAACATTTTACCCATTTGCTCGATCATTATTTCTTCAAATATTTTTATATATTCTATTTTTCCAACCATTTGGGAGTAAGCTGCTTACACGATGGTTCTTTAACCCTAAATATTTCGGCATGTTCTTTCAAAGATATTCTTTCCTAACCACAATAATATTATCAAAATCTAGAAATTAGCAGTACTAATATCTAATCTACAGACCTAATCAAATTTCATCTATTTTTCCATTAACATCTTTTACAGTAAAAGAGAAAATTAATTTTATGAGAAACAAAGCCTGATTTTTAAATTATTTATTTATTTCCGCTCCGGGATCCAATCCAGGATCGCACGTTGCATTTAGTTATCATCACTCGTTAGAGCCCATTAATTCCTTAAATCTGGAAAAGTACTTCATCTTTTGTCTTTCACGACCTTGAAATTTTTTAATAGCACAGGCCGTTTATTTTTATGGACTGTCCATTAATTTGGGCTACGTAAATGTTTTCCATAATCTGTTTAGAGTTTACGTATTTCACAATTTCAAAAAGGAGAAGCAACTCAGCAAGAAACAAAATGAACACAGAAACAGTACATTACAAGCACTGGTTAGCAATGAAATCGATATAACAAGACGATTTATCAAGATACTCATTGACATTTTTTTTAAATAGCTCTTTTTTCCTGACAAAAACGAAACAGCACAAAACAGAAAACAAATGTAACATCGAAGGCCCCTCCCGCGCCAATCACCTGAACTTTCTCCCGTCCTGTGAAGAAAGCCTCGGCCAGAGGTAAAAACCTCGCCGCGTCACAAACTTTGCTCAATCGCAGGCGCCATTTTCTGCTTCACTAGCACCACCTCCCCTCTGCTGCAGTCTTTCCTCAGCCTCAGAACATGCCCCTCGGCCCACGTCACGAGCCTCGTTCCCAGGCGCCGGCTCCCTCCCCCCGCCCACAGCCATTCGGCTTCCGATTTCGCTCTTCAGCCTGACGTAACCGCCTTGCCTTGTTCTCAGGCACCGCTGACCAACCAACCGCCCCCCGCCCCGAAATTTACCTGACGCCATGAATCACACCACCCCCGCCGGGTTCCGTCGCCGTGACCGCCTCCACTCCCAGGTTCCAGTACCACCACGCAGGCCGGGCCCACCCTACGGCCGTTTCTTCTCAGGCTCCGCCCC
Organism: Pteropus medius; assembly: GCF_902729225.1. Taxonomy (NCBI): domain Eukaryota; kingdom Metazoa; phylum Chordata; class Mammalia; order Chiroptera; family Pteropodidae; genus Pteropus; species Pteropus medius. The sequence continues at coordinate 1,295,794 of NW_024342542.1, read as the reverse complement.
CCGTCTCTTCACAACAAACCCCATCTTGTTCTCAAGCATCCGGCGCCGCCATCCAGGCCCCGCCTCTTTCCCAGACCAGACGATCCACTCACAAGCACTTCCCCGCCCTTGTCGTCCTCCATCCTCGAGGCCACTCCCCTGCCTCTACAGGAGTTATCCTGCGGACTTCGGCGTTCCGTCCCCCACCATCGCCAACACCCCCCTGTACCCTCAGCCGAGGCTCTGTTCACAGCCCTGCCTCACCAGCTTTCGCCAGCCCGCAGTGGACGCTCTCGCCCACTTTCGCCATTCTCGATCTGGCGCCGCTGGTTCTCCAGACCCGGCACCGCTTCGCACTGTGGCTCTTGGTCCTCGGCCGCAGCCGGCAGATTCTCTGCGACCGCCGCCATCGCTACTCGCCCTCCCCTCACAACTCCCGCAGTGGGAGATAGGAAGAGGCCCCTAAATTGCCACTTCCGGATTCTGGCCCCGGAAACGGAAGTGGAGCCCCCCAAACAGCCCGAGGGCTTCTACCATCTTAGAAGTGGACCCCACGGTAGGACGCCTCCAAGCGTTAGGCGGGCATTGGGCGGTGGGCGGTGATCTCTGCAACTAATAGGCGGGGTACAACTTCCAGTTGAGAGCTAAGAAAGACAAAGGTGCGTTGTGAGATTCTAACGCCATGTTGAGTCCGGGCAAACGGTTGTGTGGAAGGTGGAGGCAGAAGTCTCGAGGTGGACGAAGACATACTGGGGCGTGCTCAAGGGCACACCAAAGTTCCGGGTCTTCTCGGTCGGTGCTCTGCTGAGGATCACGGATCACTACCCTGCGAACGGCTTGTTAGCCTGAGTAGAATGCCCTTCCTTCAATGCACTACCTTTCTTGTCCATCAAAACCCAGTGCAAAAGGTCACCTCCAGAGTGCTACCTAGGCCTGCGGGCCGCTTACCTGCCTGAACTAGATTCTCTCGACAAATGTGTTGAAGGGAAGTCAGCCCCAGGCCCTCTGCATTTGTCGGAGTCACGGGAATGATAACTAGTAATAGCCCCGTTTAAGTGCTTTTTTAAAAAATAGCAGATAATAACACTAGCCCATGGGCATGAGGCAAGCTGAGGAGCAGAAACGTTGTCATTTTGCACCAGCTAGTAAGTGACTAAACTGTGGTTGGAACTCAGGAATTCCAGTTCCAGAGCTATGACGGTAAACACCAGGCCAGAGATTCTCAAACTGTGGTCCTAGGCTTTCCACCGGTTCAGGAGGCCCTCTCAGGGGGTTCACAAAGTCAAAACTATTTTCACAATACTTTTTCATTGTGATTCTCCCTTGCATGTGAGGTGGCATTTTCCAGAGGCTACATGATATAAACGAAAGCTTTCTGGATGTCCTCAACTTTAAAAGTATAAAAGGATCCTGAGACGAAAAGTTTGAGAACCATTGTACTAAGTCAGGGTTTCTCAGCCGCCTAGGCACTGTTGGCATTTCTCTGTTGTGGGAAACATCGTAGGTTGTTTCACTGCATCCCTGGCCTCTGCCCACTATAGGTACCAGTAGCATCTCTCCCCCTCCCCACCCAATTGGGACAAACAAAAATGTCTCCAGACATGGCCATAAGTCCCTTGGGGCAGGGCAGGATTATCTGAGTCAGAACCACTGCGCTAGGCTGTGCCAATCTTTTCTCTGCTAGGGCTCCCAGCCCTATCTGTTGGTAATTTCCCTCTGCCCCCCTGCACCTACCTATCTATTGGCTATCCCCACCTGACATCCCACAAACTACCCAAGACAGGCTCATGATTCTGGGTCTGTTTCAGTGAGTTCTTTCACTTCACCACCCGTTACGAGGCAGGATCCCACCCTGCCTTTCCACATCTCTAGGCCCCATGCACACAGGCCCCTAGGCCTGGAGTGTCCAGAATACTCTCTCCCTGCACAATTTCACCCCCACCCCCACATCCATGATCTCAAAATTTACCTCTATGTTCAGTTAACTTCTGCAGGGCAGGGATTGTCTTTATTACTGATTCCAGCCCCCAGCCCAGACCTGACACAGATGAGGCATCACAGCTCAATTGTGTAAACTGAGGGAGAAAGGGAGCAATCCTCTCACCTGGGGCTCCCCATAGTGGCATTTGAATTGGGTTTGGCACATGGCACATTGCTCTTCAAGCCCAGCTCTTGGAGTCTGAATTGACTTTCCTCATTGCCCCTTTGCAGACTCCACCTCCCTACTTACCTGAACAGCCTGTCCTCCCTACCATCCAGGAGGCCTCCCTCCTCAGGCCTGGACTCGTTCTCTCCACCTTCCAGAGGTCAACTTTTACCCACACCAATGATCTCTTATCACTTCCCACAGCAGTTGTGTGAATTCTAGACCTAAGTCTGGCCTGGCAATCTTGTCCCCCTTTGCAAGGTCACTTTCCCAGCCTCCTTTGCTCTCAGAGGTAGCCATATCATCTTGTTCTAGCCAAAGGATGGCACAGGAAGTCTGTGGAGAAGCTCGTGTAAGTTGCAGTCCTGTTTATTACAAGGAAACAGGGAGAGAGGGTGCCATTTTCCCTGCTTGCTTTCCCGTCTTTGAGGATGTTAACAACCATCATGGAACCATAAGGCTGCAAGCTGAGGTGTCACTGAAGTGCTTATAGGGACATAGTGGAATGATAAGAGACCCTTGGGCCCCTGCCAATGGACTTCTGTAACCAGCCACTTAGTTAGGCTTGCTATTTTACCTACAGCATTTACATGGTCTTGCCCGCTCCACCTCTTCTGCCTCGAAGTCTATTCTTGGCTTTGCCCAAAATGGTGGGGCAGGGACTAGAAGTCTCAGGACAAAGGGAATCAAAACCTTGACTATACTCACACTTGAGGTCAAGTCCCAGGCTGTGCCAATTGACCCGTGGCCTCTCACAAAACCACTGCATCCCTCCCAGGGTTGTCTCACCAATATCACGGTTTCCATTACTTTCTAGACACCAATAATCCAAACTTTCAGTTCCATTGATGACCCACTACTAATTTTAATCCATGTATTATAAGATTCCCCTACTCACTCAGTGGTCCAAAAACCATCCTCATGTTCCCCCTCCAACTGGCCTGCCTCATGGTGTCCCAGTCAGACATGTGGTGGTCATACTGCGCCTTGCTGCCTCATCTCCCCACCTCCTGGTTTTGGGGGCCTTCCAGGTGTCTGAATTTTGAACAGCCTCTCTACACCTTCTTGTCCCTACCGTATAGCTAACTTCTTCATATTCTTGGGTAAATCTAATACCTCTCTCTCTGCTTCCTAGCCCATCCTCCATTCAGCCTGCTCTGCTTCAGTTCAGTGTTCCACCATTGTGTGTGCAACCCCACAGATGCCTTTTTCACAGCCGTGACATGTCCCTGGCCCACTCCCAGTGCTCCCCTAGACTATGGGGACAAGGTATGAATTCATCATGGTACGAGTACTCACCCTGGGTCAAGCCCACCCTCACCCTTGTATGGATTTGCAATCACATTTTTCTCTTTAGACTTTTTAATATTTCATACAGTGATTATGGTGCATTCAGGAACCAACCCCCCAAACCCCACCAGGAGGGCACCCACCCCTGCCCTCCCACCCCATTTAAGGGACCCAGGGTTTAGAGTGGAGGAAGGGAAGGTAATCACCCATCTGGGACTGAGCCCAGAGACTGTCCCTGCCCTGCCTCACCCTCCCCAGGGGTTAGGGGATAACTCCTGGGCACACACACCCCATCCCCCCGCCAGCCCCTCTGTCCCTGCCTGTGCACATAGACATACTATGGCTCCTCACTGAGTTGGTCAGTTCCTGGCAGGGCCCCTACTCAACAGCACCGAGTGGGGTGGGGGCAAGAGGGCTGGGCTAGGGAGACCCTGAGAAGGAAGGAGGCCCCAGCTATGGGACTGTAAGAGGGAAAGACTGGGGCCCCAACCTTGTCCATCTCCCAGAGTCTCCAGTAGTCCCCAGGTACCCCTGCGGCTGGGGATGGCAGGTGGGGGGTAGGAAGGCGAGTGGTTGAGGCATGCTTTCCCTTAGCCGATCCCAGGGTCTGGTGATGGTCAGGGTTCTGAATAGGGGCTGTGTCCCTGCCTTGGAAAGGCTGGGAGCGGGGCTTCATTGCACAAAATACTGTGGGAGGGCCACACGCAGGGGGTGGGGCCCAGCCAGTCTGTATAGAGATATTGCATTTAAAAAATGAAAACCTCATTTAAAATAATTAAAAAACAATGAATGAAATGAACAACAACAAAAAAGCCCACACAACATGAGGCAGGTGGGACAGGCAGGAAAGCAAGCAGGGGAAACCTCAGACTCAAGGCATCCCCATCTTGTCTGAGTCGAGATCCCCAGCCTGGGCTAGCTCCAGACCCCTGGCTGGCCATGGGGTAGTGGTCCTGGGGGAGGGTATGATGGGGAGGGGTATAGGCCTGGCCTCAGTGTGGGAGGCTGGCACGGCCATGCTGTCCGCCGGCAACTACTGAGACAGAGAGAGACAAACAGACCAGGCAAGGAGCATTGAGAGCTTTGTTAGCACCCAGCAGACAGGCCAATGGGTGGGTTGACAGGCCAATGATCATGTGTTTTTGGACAGGCAGCAGGGGACATGTGGGCAGGCGAGCATGAGTCAGGCAGGTAGCAAGCAGGGAGGATGCAGTTGGGGTCTGCCCTGTGAGGGGTGTGGCATCCCTCCAGCTGCTGCCTGCTGGGGCCTGGGTCTGTGGCTTAGAACTCGGTGTCCACCACACGGAAAGCTGGCCTGCCTGTGGGCAAAAGCAAAGCGGATGGCTGTTGGTGGACAAGCAGGTAGGTGGATGGGGCAAGGAAGAGGGTAAGGGCCGCATCTACCTGAGTCAGGCATTGACGAAGAGCGAAGGCTGGCCTCCTTTTGTAGCTGGATCTCCTTTAGTGCAAATATGGAAGTAGCTGTGGGTGGAAGAGAGACAGAAGTAGGGAATGACCCATGGGGCCATCCAGGACCACTCACCATATGGCCCTATTGGGGGAATTAGAAAAAGCTGCCTTTCTTTGAGAGGCTTGACCTTTATCCACCAAATAATCCCACATATAAACCAGCTACAACTAGGAAAAATGAAATATGAGCAATTATATGACACCAAATCCTTATTAATTTCATCAAGTGTAATAATGGTATTGCATTTTGATGGATGGTGTTTAGGATATGATTTAGATTAGTTCAGTGGGGAGATACGTGAAGTGTGCCAAATCTTTTTTAGATGTTATGTTTAAAAAATATTCTATAGATACATGCTGAAATTATTTATAGGTAAATGGTATGTCTGGAATTTGAAAATAATCAGTGGGGATACAGATAAGACCAGATTGGCCATGAGTTGATGACCTGTTGGAGTACTTGAGAACTCATTATTTGGTCTAATATATAAACATTTAATTTTAAAATGTCCAAGTTAATAAGTTTCAAAGTCAGATATAAAAAGAGAACACCCTGTATGATTCAATTTCTGCAGAGTACAAGGACAGGGAAAGTTTATTTAGGCTGTTATAAGTCAAACTAGTGGTAACCCTTGGTGGCGGGGGTGGGACAACTGAAGGAAATGAGAAGGTGCTTTGGGGAAGCTTCTCAAGTCCCGTTTCTTGACCTGTATGCCAGTTACACGGGTGTGTGTTTAGTTTGTGAAAACTCATGCAGTACAGTTATGATCTGTGCATTTCTCAGTATATACTTTACAAGGAAATGTTTACTTAAAAAAAAAGTAAAGTGATATTGTATTTTTTATGTATATTTGAAAATTTCCATGAAAGGTAAAAAGAACTGAAAACCTACATAACTTTTTTATAATAACACATCACATGTGTGAACAAGGGTGTGCCCCCTTACAGGTGGCATAGCCAGAGCCCTACACAACCTGCCCAGCTGTCCGCAGCAGTCCCCACAGTCCTCTACCAGCTGGTCCATTTCCCAGCTTCACTCACTGTCAGGAAGTTTGTGGATCCGCTCCCCCAGACCGAGGAAGAATGGGTGTTTCATGGAGTCCTCTGCGGAGATCCGATTGCGACCTTCAAACTAGGGGGGCGGAGGACACGGAGTATTGACATTTTCACAGAGTAAGTCTCTCTTCTTCCCCACCCCTGGAATCCCCTAGCCCCCAAGGCTGGCCCAGGAAAGTGGTCTCACCTGCAGCAGCTTGGTAAGGAGGTCAGCCCCATCGCTGTCAAGTCTACCGCAAGGACAAGGAAACCCGCTTTAAATTGAGCTTGGGCACTCTTGCCCCTAACACCCACCTACCCACCAGCCTCACCGGGGTGCATGGCTCAAAAGGGTCTCAGAGCGGTACTTGGGGTAGTTGTATGTCTTGAATTCTTCGTTGGACAGGATGCCCGGCCATGTCTCCTCAGTTGGGGTTCCTGGCAGGAAGAGGCATTACCCTAAGCATCTCACTGGGCCTCCTTCAATGTCCCCACAGCTCCTGGGGTTCGTGCCTCCTCACCCAAGATGCGGAAGATGAAGTGTAGCTGTTCCTCCACTGTGGAGCCTGGGAAGAGGGGCCGGCCCGTGGCCATCTCATAGAAGATGCAGCCCACACCCCTGGGCAGGGAGGGCACAGTAAATAAATAGAGAAGGCAGTTGGCTGATTGCCCATTGTTATCAAGCCACCCCCTTTACCACATAGCCTCTGCCACACTTCCACCTGTCCTCACCACATGTCAATCTGGGTGGAGTAGTCTGTAGACCCAAGCAGGATGTCAGGGGGCCGGTACCATAGTGTCACCACCTCATTGGAGTAGGTCTTTGTTGGAATTGACTTGGCCCGAGCCAGGCCTGGTAAGTGGAAAGAAGGGGCAGCTGGAATTGAAGTGGTCCTGGACAGTCTAGGGGAGAATACAGTTGGGACTGAGGGCGTCCTAAGCAAAGCCTGGAAAGGCTGAAGGGGACTGAGACTAGGTGGTCATGGGGAAGGGAAAGGCTGGGAGATTAAGGCTGGGGGATTACTGGGAAGAAGGGGGAGACTGGGGGTACCAAAATCAGCCAGCTTAAGCTCTCCTCTCTCATTGATGAGCAAGTTCTGGGGCTTGAGGTCACGGTGTAGCACCTTCTGCCGATGGCAGTAGGCCAGACCACGGAGCAGCTGGAACAGGAACAGCTAGGGACCCAAAATGGCAAGCAGAGGTCAGTGAGTATCCAGCAGCCTAACCCCAGCAGGCACTGCTCCCCATCCCCAACACAGACACTGAGCACAGAGACTTGTCTCACAAAAGAGGACAGGGTTCCAGTGCCCTCCCAGGGCTCCCAGAAAAAAAGCCAAACAGGAAAATCATTTCTAGGAAATTTGTGTGATGAAGTGGGTGAGTAGAGTCCCCCTTGTGCCCCTGCATCCTGCCCCACACCCACTTTCACATTATGCATGTTGATGATGTTCCCACAGTCATCCAGGTACTGCTTCAGGTCTTTGTCCTGAGGAGAGAAAAGCAGATAGAAGAATGAGGGTCATGTCCTGTGGCTCCTGGCTATCTTCCCACCTCCCCCCAGGACCCACTGCCACATAACCTTACCAGGTACTCAAAGACAAGAGTGAGGGACTTCTCAGTGTGGATAATGTCATGTAGCGTGACGATGTTGGCATGTTTGAGGTCCTTGAGCAGGGACACTGCAGGAAGCATGGGGGTGGGATGGGGAAGGAGTCACAGCCCCATCCTCAGAATAAAGACAAGCACTAGACAGGGACGAGCCCAAGGTTTCCTTCTTTCCCTGTGCAGTTTGGGGTGGTACCTCACAGCCACAGGCTCTAACCCACCCAATGACAGGAAGGTGTGTCCCCATGTCCCAGATGTGGAAACGAAGGCTCAGAGAAGTATATGGAACAAGAACCTGGGACTGCAGCATCAGGATTATGTGACACTAGATTTTCACAACCCATTTTTGGTTTCTGGAAAGAGTCCTTGCTCTAACCCTTAATACACAGGCCTGGAGCTTCATGTGAAATTGACACTCGATTTCTATACAATTTGAATTCACTGCATGTGATGTTCTGACTCTGCTGTATCAAGTAAATTGGTGAGCACTTTCAGGGGGGCTCTCAGAACCAAAGCAGGTACCTTCTTTTCCAATTCATCTGCCTCTTCTCCAAACAGGAACAGATTACTGGTTATCTTGATTATTACCTAGATATGTGGGTTATGAGCACTTTTTCACGAAGCCCAGAGTGTCAGGAAGGAAGTCTCATAACCCCCAGCCTCTGATCTCACTATGGGATGTGTGTGTGCACCATGGGGAGTGCTCGGGAAGCCTGGGGCAAATCTTCCGGGATGTCTGTACCTTCCCGGATGGCCGTACAGGGTGCCCCCTCTTCGTGTTCCAGTCTGATCTCCTTGAGTGCCACAAGGTTGTCTGTGAGCTTGCTTTTGCCTTTGTAGACGGTGGCATAGGTACCCTGGGGAGTGAGTAAGAGTGACAGGAGAGGAGCTTAAGGCTGCAAGGAGTTCCCACTAACCCCATTCCCATCATGGTCCTTCTTGCTCTCCCTCACCTCGCCCAGCTTGTCCAGCTTGATATATGTCTCCAGTTTCCCAAAGCCAATCTCGGACTGTGGGGTGAAGGAGGCAAATTGAAACAGGCTCAGGAGTGGGGACTAGTCGGGGAGAGAAGGGTGGTTAAGAGGAGAAGACAGGAACAGAAGATGCTCACCAAGCTGACACGACGGAGGCGGCGGCTGAGGGGCTTATCGAAGATGGGGCTATTGAGGGTCAGCTTCTCAAGGTAGCCCTCGGGCAACCGGATGTCAGCTGGTAGTGATAGGCGCTTATTGATGTCCTAGAAGGCAAGACAGGAGAAATAGGACCACGAACTCCACCTCTCCAGGTCCAACACTCTTTTCCAGCCCCACAACCCAGACAAGGGGTTAAGCACCTCAGTGGAGATCTTGCGTGGGGGATGGTTGCGCATGCGCACCCTCACTGGCGACTGCACCTCATCTGAGGATGTGGCTGAAGCCTGGTCACTTTCCCCGTCAGACCCCATCTTCAAGTCCTCGTGTACAATCTCTGGTGGTGGTGACAGAGGGAGAGCAGGCCAGGTAGAGTCAGGAGCCCCAGGACACTCCCTCCCCCATGGAATATATTCCCTCATCATACAGGTATGTGCAGGGACCCCCAGAGCAGCCTGGAGTCCCTCAGGGAAAGGGTGGCAAGGCCCAGGGAGGTTCAGACAGGTCAGGATAGGTTGAATGGGACAGGGGGAAATAGTCACCTAGTGAAGAACCTGGTTCCAGGGGTGAGCTGAGACTGCGGCTGGCCCAGGGGGCAGGGAGAGGTAGCCAAAGGCCCTGGGAAAGCAGGCCCCGGGCAGGCAGGCACCAAGCCTGAGGGGGCCATCACAAAGTGCATGAGAAGGGCAAAGGGAGACTAAGGACAGCTTTGGCAGGCAAAGCACCCTTCTTCCCCCTAAGGCCTGGGCACAAAGCCAATGGAAGGGGCACAAGTGGACAGATAAAGCGTGTTGAGAGAAGATGGAAGGGAAGAGAAAGAAAATGGAGAAAGGAAAATGAAAAGAACATAAGTCTAAGAGAAACTGAGACTGGGAGGCAGCATTTGAGGACCAGTCTGGGGGTGGGAGTAGTTAGTAGATCTACCTGGTGCAGAGCTGAGTGGTCCCCGTCCAGAGCGAGGTTCTCCAGGGGCTGCACGAGTAGGGGCCTCTCCAAGGTCACTGCCGCCGCCACCGCCACTCTCATCCAGGCCTATCTGTTCAGGGGCACCATTGGTCTTGTCTACACCTCGGCCCCCTCGGAGTGTCATTGACAGCTGCCGTTTGATCTTCTTCATCCGATCCATGGCAACCTGAGCAGAGGGTATGGATGGGAATAGGTCCCACATTAACATCTGTCTGACCACCATGGGCCCGCTAAAACCCATGACAACCTAGTGAGGCACGTAGACATGAACTGTGTCAATGCCTACCCAACCACTGTTGGAGCCCTGGAACCACTCAAGATTTCTGGAAACCTGGCATGGATGGGAACCCTTGCCGGTGCCTGCCCACCTATGGCCAGCCCCTGGGCACCCTGCTCCCAAGTAGCCCACCTGGGTACTGAGGCGTGGGTGGCTGGCTGAGGACAAGGGCCCAACCGGTGGACTGTTGGTCTCTATGGAGGCAGCCTCAGTGTGGGAGCAGAGGGCTCTACAGCAGGCGTTCTCAGGTGCAGCGGAAGTGATAGATCTGGCCATGGGTGGGGCGGGGGGCTCGCCCATGACCTTGGGACCACTGACATGGCCCCGGGCACGCCCATAGAATGCCACATTCCGCTGGCACCAGCCCCACATCACCCCCTACTCCCAAGGCAGACTGCTCCCTGTGGCCACAAGGCCCTCCCACCTCCCCTCAGCAACCATCGTCATGGTGACTAGTGGACTATTCCACTGGTCTGCCGAAGTAAAGGGTACAGGGGCGAGGTCCTGCCCAGACTCAACCACTGGTTGGGGTTGTGGGGGGGGATCTCAGTGCACACCAGCTGTCCTGAGGACTGCTGAAAGGTTCAATCGAGTTGGGACCCATAGGTCCCACCCAGATTTTTACAATCCAGATCACATTTCTCCTTTGAGAATGCACTACATCTCTCTTATCACCCAAAATAAACCTCCCAGTCCTCAGTATTGCCCACAAAGTCTTACCCCATTCAACCCTACTACCTCTGGCCTCACCTCCCCCTCAGTCATTGCTAGTTGCTGTTCTGCAACCATACGTAGCAGTTCTACCTCAGGGCCTTTGCAGTGGCTGTTCCCAGTACCTGGAATACCCTTCCTCCAGATTCCAAAAACAGCTCACTCCCTTACCCCCTTTCAGGCCCCTGTTCAAATACTACCTTTTCCCATGGATAACCCTCCACAAATTACCTTATTTAAAATCTCAACCATCCAGAGCTCCCTCACCTTGCCAATTATCCCCCAGCACTCATCACCTCCTCAGAAATGACACCATCTACTTATTGATTTCTTTATTCCTTACTGTCTGTCTCCTCACCACCGTAACTAGAAGATCAGCTCTGCCAGGGTAGATTTGTCTGTTTAGGTCACAGCTATATCCTGAGGACCTGGAATAGTGACTGACAGAGTAGTTGCTCAAAAAATGCTTATGGCAGAAATAAATGAATCAGGGGGCTGAAGGCCTAGGATCAACCTTTACCAGGGTGAGTCCCTGCTACTCATGAACAATCCCAGACAAGGTGGCCCAGTGACATTGGCATCAGCAGGAAGATGACCTACCTAGATGGGGTTGCTGGAGGGAACGGGGCCACCGAAAGGCTTAGGCTGGCCTTCTTCTGCTTCCTCCTGGGCTCTGGGCCGGCAAGGAGGGGGAAAGAACTGGCCCAGGAACCATCTGGACTCACAGCATGGCCTAAGATGGCCCTGGGCCCAAGGGAAGTGAAGCTAGATAGGAAGTTGAGGATGAGGCTGGGGCTAGATTCAAGGAGAAAAGTGGGTCATCTGTTACCCAGAAATCAGGTGCTTAGCCCAGCAGTCCCCCATACCCCACTTCTGTCTCCCTGACTTCACCACCCTCAGGAGGGGTAGAAGGGCCAGCCTAATAGAAAGACCTCAATAAAGAGGATGAGGTTCATCCAGAGAACCCAGGATAACAACAAAATCCTGACCCAAGAGGCTGAACACTGGACCTGAGGCTGAGGAAGGTGAAGCATGACCAGCCCCCAAAGACTCTTGTGTCAATATGGCATGGATACTCAATTTGTTGTGACAGGGAATGGGGGAGTTGGTTGGGGGAAGACTGTAAGTAGAGCTGGATGGACAGTGGGGAGGGAGCCAGAAGAAGCCAAGGGTCCATGACCTCTAACTAGAAACTCCAAGGACTGGACATATTCCAGAGTTCAGTTTTTTGGAGATTTTAGGAAAATGGGTACAAAATCTTTGACTCATGCAGCACCCCCAGCAGGGGTCCCTGGGTGGGCCGTTGTGAACAGAGACACTTGAACATTAAACATGTAGTAAAACTTGAATACTCTTATATAACTGAGGACACTCACCACCTCACGCTAACCAACGAGGTCATCATACTCTACTAACTCCCAGAAGAACATACCATCCTTATCCTGTCCAGACCCCTATAAGCACACAATGAACCCTCAGTGTCTTGTTCCTTCAGTATACACTGGACTGAAGGCCTCTCTGCATTTTAACTGCTATCGGCACCTGCAATTTTTCTTTATCTCTAATTCCCATCAGCACACAAAGCCCCACCAGAGCACAGAACCTTCTAAGTTGACTCTTATCACCACATTCTTGGTCCCCTCCCAGGCCCAGCTGCCTGTTAGCTTCTCCACAGCACTCACCCTCCACAAACACAGTTCCCTCTACATGATTCTGACCCCTATTAACATGCACTTGGGACCCTCTATAGCTGACCCACATTAGCATTCACTAGACGTTCACACTGCCCTAAATCCCATTAACACAAAGTGAACCTTGCAGATCCCTGACCTGACTGTTTTCGCCCACACTCAGACCCCTCCACAGCTATGACTATCATTAACACATAATCTGGTCCTCCCACTATCCTGCCCCCGCCACCTCCCATCAGCACAAGCTGGACCTTCACTTCGCCCTGACCTCTATTAGCCCGCACTGGGCCTCAAACAGTGCCTCCCCATTAGCATACCCTGAACCCTTACTCAGCCTTATCTCCAGAGACAAACACACTGTTCTATGATGGTCTGACCCTCATTAGCACACAGAGGTCTTCATTCAGCCCAAACCCCTATTAGCACACACTTCAGCCATCCACGGTTGTAATCCACTTTAGCACACCCAGACCTTCACACGTTCCTGTCCCTTATTTCTCTGTTTCAACTTCTCCACAGCTATAATATAACCCTTGTTGGTTCACACTTGGATTCCTTCACAGCCCTGATCCTCCTTATTGCATACTAGAAACCCTCCACAGTTCTACCGCCCATTAGCACTCCCTCAAACCTCAACACATCTCAGTCCCCTGTGGACACAAGCACACAGTCTTCACAATGTTCTGGTATCCATTAGCATATTCCAGATCTCATACTGCTCTGACTCTCCCCCCACTGGCACACATTTAAGCACAAGCACCTCCATGGCTCTCAACTCACATTAGCAGTTACTAGAACTTCATCAATCACCCTACTCCTTAGTATATTCTAGAACCTCACATGCCCTTTCCTCATGGACACACATTAATCTTGCACCATCTTGATCCTGAATACACTGAACTTCTTACAGTGCTAAGCCACTCCCCTTATTGCCCCCCACGTCCATATAGCCACATCCCAACTCTGATAGTCATTAGCACAGGTTCAGGTCTTCCACCACGCTGCCCCCATTAACATAGACTGGGCCTCATATTATCCGGACTTTAATTACCACATGCAAATACCCTCTACAGCCTTATTTCCCCATTAACACTCTCAACGCTCGAGTTCTTCCACTACCCTGCCCTCCATGAGCACACTCTGGACCCTCACACACTGCAATCCCTCATGAACAAATATACGTATTAACACCATCCTGGCCCTCATCACCACACACAGAGCCTCAGAGCCTTGACCCTATTAGCACGCCTTTTGGTACGTCTACCACCTTATCCCTCATTAACACACTGAGGACTCTTCTACAGCTACAACTCCATTTGCATATCTCAGCACTTCTGACATCCTCTCCCCTATTATACACGCTAGGGTCCCTCCACCGCCCCCGCATGAGCACACACTGGGCCCCAAACCTACACAGCGCTAAGACTTATACCACATGCTCCGACTCCTCCATAGCTCAGGCCCCCATTAGCAAACCTCAACTCTTTCACCACTCTGCTACCCATTTCCATTCCCTCTGGTTCTTCGATCACCCCGCTCCCAATTACAACCCACAGTACTTCCCACTCTTAGCTCCGAGACCCGACCCAGGGCGGGGCCAAGGTCAGGGAGGCACTGAATGACCCCCTGTCTCGGTGCATTCTGGGCAATTCGCTGGGGGGAGGAGACCCAAGCCAGCGGGGCAGCCCAGAGCCCTGGGCAAGGCCGGGAGTCCGGGTTGGTTCTGTAGGAGGAAGGGCAGCCCCCACCCCACGTCTCGGGGACGCGCTCACCGGCGGGGGCGCGCGAGCAACCTCAGCGCCGCGGGGTCGGCGCGGAGGCGCCTGGGGCGGCGGCCTGGGCTGAGGCCGCGCGACCTCCTTCTCCTCCTGTTCGCCGCAGGGGCCCGTCCCAGTAGTCTTCGGCCATGGCTGCTGGGCCCGGGCCGCCGCCGGCTGAGGAGGGGGAGGCGGCGGCGGCGGCGGCTGAGGCGGAGGCGGCGTCCCGCTCAGTCGGCCATGAGCTTGGCCGCTGCGGGCGATGCCCCCGGGCTCGTCGGCGCCGGCTCGAATCCGAGAGCTCACGGCGGCTCGCGGCTCAGAGCTGACTGCCTGGGGAGACGCGGCGGATCCCAGGGCCGACCAGCCAACCACCCAACCGCTGCGCGCGCCGCGCTCCACGCATGCGCACGCACGCGCTGGACAGGGTGAAGTGCTAAGGAGGGGACTCACCTCGGACTGCACGTACCAAAAGACCCGTCCGCCGCTGGAGGGGGCGCGGCCATTGCGTGCCCACCAGGGAATGTGGCGCCAGCCCTGGAATGGCGCCAGGGGGAAGTGTAGAGGTTGTTTAGTACTCAGTTCCGATCTTACAGAAGTGTGCTAGCGCTGAAGTGGGCAGCAGCCAGTAAGCCCAGCGTACCAGTCACCATTCGCTCCCCCTACTTGGTCTCACTTGGTACATCCCCATGGTGGCAAACGGGACTTTTGCAAGGGAGAAAAAGATGAGGCAGTCAGCCCTAGTCCTTTAAGGTTGCCTCGGGAGGCAGAAATTTTAAAGGTTCGTGAGAAGATGACTTTTCTAGGAGAGGCAGCCTGGAGAATCATTGGCCTTTATCACCTTAGGCAGGGGAGAGTCTAGCCCCGCCCAGCCGATCTCCCCCCCAACCCTCCCACTCTCACACCGCTAGCTCATTCCCACTGTGAACGTGTGCGGCCCCGCCCTTTGAGGTTGTCACCCAGCCAATCGGATTTGCTCCCTGGGGTGAGGCAGTGCAAGAATGAAGGGCGTGGCTGGGTTGAAGAGGCGTGACTTCGCTGCCCTACCACGCCTCTTCCCAATTTTCATTGGCTTTGGGGGGCGGGACCTCCTTTTTGTTCTGAGCTCTTCTCACCATAGGTCAAATATCCCGTAAGGTGATTGGTCAAAAGAGTGCCCAATGGGCTTTCGCCTCTTAACCCCTCCCATCTCCCTCAGCGATGCTGACGGGGTGGAGCATGGGCTGAGAAGAAAGGCAGATCTGGGAGGCGAGTGCATTACTGCGCATGCTTGGGACTTTGGGCTAGGTGGGAGGGGTCTCTTTTCCGTTTCACATATGCACTCTAAATTGAGTTTCCTGCCATCTCTCAACTACTTTCGCCCGCCAGAGCCCTGCCTGTGGTTCCCCCGGCTCTGTGGTTTTATTTATTGGGTGCCTGTTGCGTATCAAGTACTGCCAGACCGACCTAATCCCCCACCCTTCTCTGCCTGGAAAACCCCTACACTTATCACCAACCCAGCTCAAATGGCTGCAGCCTTCAGTAGACCTTCTGGGACATCTTTAAAGTGCACCCCAGTCTAAAGCCAGCTTCCCTGTCTCTTCTGGGCTTCCCTGTATGGCAGCTTTAGTCACACCAGTTAAGTTTTTCAGTAAGGTTTATACTAGTGACGACTTACCACACCACCATGGGACTGGAAATACTACATTTGACAAAAACAAAAGTCCACCGCGGGCTAGACAATCAGGTCAATCACTTCTCTGACCTCATCTCTGACCTCCCCTTCTTCCTCTCCGCTCCAGCCATACTAGTCTCCTAGCTGTTCATGAACAAGCAGGCACAATCCAGCCTCAGGGACTTTGCACTTGTTACCTTTGCCTGGAATGCTCTTCCCCCAGATATCCACATGCCTCATCTCCTCACTTCTACCAAGTCCTTGCCTTCAATATCACCTTCATAAAGCCTTTCCTGACTATCCTATTTAAAAATGCCAACCTGCACCGCCATCATCCCAGATCCCCAGACTTAGCTCTATAGACCTTTTGAATAGCACCAATCAACTTCTAACATATACTTTTAGTCTATCCTGCGTCTCATCCTAGCAGAACATAAGCCACCCAACTCCCACCCAGGACAGGTATCTTTTTGATTTATTGTGGTTTGCAAGGCCTAGGATAGTGCCTGGAACACAGTAAGCATTCAACGAATGTTTATTGAATGCCATGATGGCCAATAATTGTAGGCAGAGACAAGAGGACACGACCTTGTCCCACCTGTATTTTGTACCTGCTGGGTGCAGGGGGCTCTCAGTGCAGTCACCCAACCCCTGCCCACTGAACCCTAGTCCATCTTGCTGGTGTTATAAGGTAGACAAACATGAAAAGTAAAATGGCACGTATTGGGGAAATAAGATGCAAGCAGGATTCATGAGTTCTTGATGAAATGTGTCAGGTACAAATAAAGTAGCAAGGGGAATCAAGAGCTGTGGTGCTGAAACAAGGGACAGAAGCATCTGGAGAATCAGGAGCTGTAATGAGGAAGATCCAGTGAACAAAGTATCTAGAATATCCAAGAAGGAGCTGGGATAGTGGAGAAAGGGGACAGAAGAAATAAATTTGTGCAGCCTCAGATGCTGCAACAGTGGAGACAGTAGACAGAGGTGTGGAGTGTTTGGAGTACTCCAAAACAGCAATATGGAAAAAGTGCTTGTGGTAGGAAAATCTCCACTTGACCTAGACAGCTAGCATCACCACTAACTAGATGCCAGAGGTAAAGTACCTCAGTCCCCAGTATCCTGGTGGGGAGTAAAAAGAAGTGTGAAAGCATGAGGTCACCCAAGAAAAAAAGTAATCACGAGAGGGAGATGGGCAAGGGCATACATGGTACCTGGGGTCTGAAGCTGGCCCAGGAGGCAGAGGATGTGGGAACACACTGTGATGGATGTCAGGCTAGGTTCAGGGACAGGTTGTGCTATTCCCAATACCCAGGTTTGAGCAAAGGGATAAGGAATCTGTTCCTAAGTGGTTGGGTGAGGGATAGAGGTATGAGTGCAATCCTTAGGTACCAGGTGGCCAGACTGGTGCTTTCAAATGTCTGGAGTGCCCAGCCAAGACCACAGATGGAGCGTACAGTCCTGGTGGGGCCTCAAGTGAAGCTCCTACTGCCTGCTCTGACCAATCGACAACCCTCAGGCTCCACAGCTACCTCTCTTCTCAAATGTATGAGGCCTTGGGACAGGCAGATCAGGCCCTAGGCGGGCAGAGTGGGGTGGGAAAGGGGCTTTTCCTCTACAGATGCTCTCAGCCAAATATTTTTAAAAACTAAGTATACACAGGCACTGGCATTCCTCAGTCCAACAGAGCCATTGAGGTCTCTCCTGCAGCAGGGAAGTTGAACTAAGGGCATTACAAGCATTCCTGGCACTGGGAACCATGATAGTAAAGGCTTGTGCAGCGTCTGAGTGCTTTGAGCCAGGCGAAAAGGGATCTGCCCCAAGAACATAAGCCACACTGACCCAACATCAACATGGCAGAGAGTTAGGCAATGGAGAAGGTAGAACTGAAACCCAGCTCATATAAATTGGACCCAGGTACCTGCTCCCTATGGCCTCACTGGTGCCTCCACTTCTTCCTAGGCAGGGAGGAAAGGAGGAAGAAGGTAGCCATTTCCACATTTTCTCTGCCCAGGAAACTGGCAGTTGGGGTAGGGCTGAGCCCTTTGGGTTACCATCTGAACCATACAGCTCCAGGAAGTCCCTTTCTTCCCTGGAACCAGCTGGGCATGCCACATCTGGGTTAATAACTCTTTATTAGGATTCAGGTTCTGAACAAGGTAGGAAGCAGCGGCAAGAGGGGTTCAAGTAGGGGGATGAAGAGGGAACACCAGGCTTGGCTAGCTGGGCCACTGCCAGAGGTCAACTGGGAGCCCTGGGCTGGAAGGGGTTTGGAGAGGGGGCCTGGGGCCAGTCTACAGGAGGGGCTGGGGGTCAGCGGATGGTGTATCGTACGTAGGGGACCTCGACGTCCTCGCCGCTCTCGTCGTTGCAGCACAGCTCAAGCACCAGCGCCCGCACATGGCGGCCCAGCTTTCGCTTCGACACACGGCTTACGATCTCTGTCATCCTGGGGGCAGAGGCGCAGAGGGTCAAAGAGGCAGAAGGCAGAGAGGAAGGGCAGGTGGGTGGAGGCCAAGGCAGTGAGGCCAGTGAACAGGAGTGGGATAGCTGCAAGCTGAGACTCCCCACCACTCAACTCACGGCTGATCCAATCGTTCCTTGAGCTTGGCAGCTGGCATGAAAAAGGAGTAAAGCATGGACACACCCTGGGACAGCATGGTGATCTCCAATTTATGCTCTGTCTGGAGGAGGAGGAAGAGGGAATGGCAGTGTCAAGGGGATGGACAGGCCAGTCACCTGCACACTCCGCCCCCAGGTGGGGTGAGAGTGAGGAAGGGGCCTCACCTTAAAGTAGTCAAGGAACTGTTTGAGGGTCATCTCCTCACCGTTAGGCTGCAGCCCCTGTACCTCAAAGCGATCCCACAACGTCCACTCTTGGTTATAGTACTGCAGGACAAGGAACAGGCCAGTGGGATAGGGGCCACCAGAGGGTCCAGCTCCGTCACTCTCCCCCCTCCACTCATGCAGAGACATACAAAGTGAGATCACAAGCCTCTTTTGTCCAAAATTCTCTCGTGGCTTCTGCCAGGCCCCAAGCAAGCACTGAAACCTTACAATGACTAACAAGGGCCTATATCACTACAGTCCTATTCTCTACGTCTCACCTCCTACCTTCTCATCCTGTTACTCTGTTCTAGAAGCATCTTCTTCCTCAAACATGCCAGGCACACTCCTACCCTTGCAGAGGCTGGTCCCTCTGTCTGAAATGCCCTTCCCACAGAAGCCTGCATGGCCTGTTTCTTCCCCTCTTCCAAGTCTGGACTGAAATGTCGTCTTTTCAGTAAGGCCTTTTCTAACCATCCCATGTTTAAAAATCCCAAACCCATCCCCTCACTACCAGGTACTCTCAAGTCCTCCTTATCCTGCTCTTTTACAGGGGGTTCCAAAATCTTTTATTTCATAAATATAACTGTAGCACCTAAGAGTACCTGGCACACAGTAAGTGCTCAATAAATATTTGAATAAATTAATAAATGAAGTAAAAGAACTTAACATAGTAAGCACCCAGTAAATATTGGTTACTATTGTCTACGGCCATGCCACCCTGAACAAGTCTGATCCCGTCTGATCTCAGAAGCTAAGAAGGGTCGAGCCTGGTTAGTACTTGGATGGGAGACCACCTAGGAAGACCAGGTGTTGTAGGCATAAAAATATAAAAAATAAAAGGGATTGTAAGCCAAAAAGGTCCTTGCAATCTGTGAGGTCAACCAAGGGTTGCCTCGCCTAAAAAATAATTTTAAAAATATACTGGTTACTATTATTGTGTAGTCACTAATAATTTCCTAGGGCACAATTCAAATATCCCATTTGTTTTGAGGGCTTACAGAGGCAGAATCAGACCAGTGCTCAGCACATAGAAAGTACTCAATATATACATGAGTGAGTAAGTGAACAAGGGGTCACAAAATGAGTAGGTACACAATGACGGAACCCCTCACCTAGTGAAAGCCTATGAAGCAAACTAGAGCCAATTAATTCTACAGAGAAACACTCCACCCACAAGTCTATCTTCCCTGATACAGGCCCTCACCTGGTGACGGGGTGCGGCAAGGGGTTCAGAGAAGCCGAAAAAGGGTAGGGCTAAGTTGAGGAAACCATTCTTGTAGGAGTCAAGCCGTCGGTGTCCCTGCACCACCTTGTAGAGCTCCAGACACACAAGGCCAACCACAGCTGCTGTGCTCGTGGCTATGGCTGGGATGATCTTCCCTGCAATCAGCTTGCTCTGTGAGACAGGAGAAATCAAGGAAGGTGGAAGAGGCTCTAAGTCTACAAAAGGGATGAAACGTGGGGAACTAAAGCCTGGGAGGGGGTGGAACGTCAGGTATAGATTCCCCTCACCTTGTGCCGGTCTGCAGGGGGAATGTCATAGTTCTCTGCCCGAAGGTTGGATGCAGCCACAATGAAATCCATATGGAAGTTGCTGTCATCATCCTTTTATGAGTAAGGGGGTAGGGGGAGGGTGGAGAGATAATAAGAGGATCAGAGGAGGAAGAGGATTCCTGGCCTCTGGGGACACTGCAATTACCTGCTCTCTCAGATCACAAAGGCATGGCTGGGAACATCTATTCGTTCAGGGCCACATGGCAGACCCGTGATCCAATCCCCACAAAGGCCCGGGGATGCCTCCAGATCCCCAGAGATCTGTTCTGCCTAGCCCATCCATGCTCAGCCCACAACCCTGCCTGTCCAGGGCCCCCACTCAGCACCTTCTCAAAGTCGATGGGGTACATCTTGAATCCAGGGAGCTTTTCTGGACTAGGCAGTGTGGCCTTGAGCTCCTCTAGACGGCTGTCATCTGCAGGAAGAAAGGGACACCATCAGCCCTTTAAATCCTAGGCCAGGGTCTAAAACATGAGCCTGGGGTGGGGCAAGAGGTGTTCAGGTAGATAAAAGATTAGAAAAGGAAAGCCCATCCTGGGAGGAAGGGCAAGGGGAAGAGGTAGGGCAAAGGAATAGGGGCGGGGGGAAGGTGCAGATATCAAAAGTTATCTCTAAAGACACTATGGAACCAAAATGATGACATTAGGAGAAAGTAAAGATGGAGAGATCCAGAGGAGAGAGCTGGAGATCTGGGGGAGAATGACAGAGAAGTGGGGAGACATGGAGGAGGATATGGTGGTGTAGTGTGAACAAAACGACACATAGGAGGAAGTCAGGAAACATACAGAAGCTTTTGTTAAGTAGATGGTTCAACGAGGAGAAGCTGAGAGAAAAACGGCGGCAAAGAGGAACAAGAGGCTAAAAAGGCGGAGACAGGCGGGGAGATGTTACACAGAAACATCTTTATAACATCCCTACACATACATTGAGAAGCACATCTTTTATATACATATTTTCACATGTTATATATATAAAATATTATTTGAGAAAATAGTGTTTTGATTGGTAGAAAGAGCATATAGAGAAGAAACATAACAGATATAGGAAACACATGAGTAGACATTTAGGAAGCCGAAAGATCTGGGAGAGATCGCTGGTGTATAGATGAAAAGATATATGGAGAGGAAAAGGGAAACCAGTGCCAAAATGCAGTGTGGGGAGTTACATAGCCACAGACGCATTTCACCCATGGAGGAGAGATGGAAGGGCGCAGTGGCAGATAATCACACAAGCACACTGTGCCAAACTGGTCACAAACCAAGGTCCATGCCCATATTCAGCCCATGACTTTCTTTACGAGCCAAACAAACATGGGAAACCATCAGCCACATCCTGTCCACTACTACATGTCGGGTGTAATATCAAGCCTCTTTGTGCTCAATTGCAGAGGTGATAGCTGTAGACACTACATGGCTCAAAGCCTAAAAGATAATACTTGGCTCTGCCCTGAAATACAGCAACATGAACTGGGGTGGGTGAAAATGGGGGAGCTAGAGGAGGATATGGAGAGGGATATGGGGGAGGGAATATTGAAACGGAGAGCAAGAAAGCTATATGGAGGGCAATACTAGGGTGAAGACGCACAAGGAGGAACATGGGGGTGGGAAGATGGAGGCGGATATCAAGGGAGACACCACTGGTGGAGATCATCTTTCCTCCTCCACCATAAACAGATCAAGAGGAAACAGGAAAGTTTTCCTTTCAAGGCAGATACACACAGAGCAAGAAAAACAAACAGCTCTCCTGAGGACTACAAAGTAGGAAAGGAGGGGGAATGAGGGAGAGAATTTGCTCAAACTGACCCTCTTCATTTCAGAGGAAAGGAATCTCAAAGGAAGGTATGGGGAAGCCTCAGGCCTGGGTCACAGAGCGGAGCCAGGAGCAGAATGCTGGTGGCGAGGCTGAGCTGGGCAGGGGTCAAGTGGGGTGGTGACTACTGGCCAACTGGCCAAACACCCTCACCAACAGAGGCATTGGCACTCTGCAGCTCCTGGTCAGAGACGTGGATCTTGACGCCAGACTTAGGGGTGAACTCGGGGACCTGAACAGCCTGTAGGAGGGCGGCCACCGCAGCTCGGTCCTGAGAGCCCGTCAGCCCGTAGGTTTGGGCAAACAGGTTAGCGGCAGCCATCACGTAGTCCAGATGCAGGGGCTGGGAAAAGGCAGGGAAGGACCAGAGGGGGAGCATATCAGCCCTCATCTGAGGAGCCTCAGCCCCCCACCCACTCACCAACCCTAGGAGAACCCAGGGAGGAGACTTACATTGCTGACATCAAAGGTGAGCGGATGCGGACAGCGTTTGGGCCCAGACCAAAACGGAGCTCCTGAGCTCGTGAGCTAAGGGAGGGAAGAGATTTTTGAGGAGCAGGACCTGAGGGTGGCAGCCTCTCTAACAATCCTAACTCCTCGCCTTGGCCCCGCCGGGCCCTAACTCACTATAGCTGGGCACACACAGAGGGCTGGAGTCAGTCATGAAAGACTCAGACTATAGCATCCTGTAGATGGAAGTTTCAATGTCTGGTTGAAGCAGGGATCTCACTGAGAAAACTACCACCAATTCCTGGGCACTTGCTTTGTGCTAGACACACAGCCATTTAATAAACTCTCATGAATTGCCAGGCGCTGTACAAACTTAATATTAGTATATACCAATAAATCTTCACAAAAATCCCCACGAAGTAGAAACTATTATCTCTACTTCATTGATGAGGAAACTGAGGTACAAAAACAAATTATGTGATACCCGAGTGCAAATGGAGCTGGGATTTGAACCCACACTGATTCCTGTGCTCTTAACTCCAAAATTTCTCTCCCATAATCCCTGCAGCCCTGGGAGTCAATATGACTCAGCCCACAGCACAAGTAAGTGAAAGGAAGTCTCTTGTACGAAGGAAAGGGGATGGGAAGAACAAGTCAGGCTTAATCATTCTCCTGAGATCCCTACGTCTTGGGGCACCTGCCACAGCTAGACTAATGACTGGAAGGACACGTGGAGTGCCCACAGCACATTCCTGTTTTGGATTCCACCAAATGGACCTGGCAAGTGGGTGTTACCTGGTCAGGAGGGAAGTTGTGCAGCAGCTGCCGGATGTTGTTAGAGTACTGAGTGTGCCAGTGGTGACAAGCCCAGGTCACACAGTCAGCCCAGGTCTGTGGCCGCTGCAGCACCAGGCTGCGCTGCACGGCCTCCAGCACCTCCAGAGGTTGGGTGCCCGCCAGCCGCAGGGTCCGCTCCACAAACTTGGGGTCTCTATCAGGAATTGGAAGGGTCAAAGGGGCAGGATTACACAACGGCCCCAGATGCAACCCCATTTTCTCCATGGAAAGCTAGTCCTGACCCCCAGTGGCATGAGGCCCTAGCTTTCACCGAGTCATCTGAAGTGTGCCTGGTGCTGGGTGTTACAGTGGTGAGGAAAGCAGAAAGGATGCCTTAGCAGGCAGGGGATGTGACGAGGGGGCACTTAATTACTTACGTGAGGTACTGGTTGACGTTTTCTGCTGGCTGCTTGAAAAGGCCTTCAAACTCATCCCGAGCCCACTGCAGACAGAGCAAACAAATTACATGGGGGTGATGGCTGACAAAGTGGATTTCCAGAGACATTACAAAGACCCTCAGCAAATAAATCAAATAGGAAGAACACAGCTACTGAGAGAAGGGAAGCCCCCTAATCACTGCTCCTAACTTACCCAACTCCTTTACCCCTGGCAACTCAATTTAAATCAATGAACTTGATCTGGGCAGTGGTTACACTAGTGAATGTGTGAAAAAAAATTCTTACATTTGTGTACCTTACTTGAGGTTATGGCTCCATAAAAAAAAAAAAGAAAAAAAAAAATTCAGGCCAAAATCAAAAATGATCTCTATATAGGGATCTGAGAATTCCTAGGACAGTAAATGCAGCCATTGGTGAGGGAGCTTGAAGGATACTGATGTTAGAGGTGTCGGTTCAAATCCCAGCTGCTACATAGTATCTAGTTTTGTGACTTTAGGAACACCTAAAACAAATACTATTAACAGTCACATCTACCCTCATGGGATTGCAAAGCAGCAATGAGCAAGTATGCATATATTTAAAGTTTATTTAAAACAGCACTAGATACATAGCAAATGCTAAATAATTTACAACAGCCCTGTAAGGCAAAGATTACTGTCATCCCCATTTTGGAAAAAGAATCATGAGCATGGAGAGGCTGAGTCCAAGGTCACACATGGCCCAGTGAGACTATGCTGGGTGTACAAGTATAAAACACCCACTCTGGAACTGCAGGGTTGGAAGGGGAAGTGACAAAGGGAACTGTTTTTTTTCCCTCCTCATTTTGTTCCCACCCCAATACTCCTACTAAACATTCTGAATGGTTTGCTCTCAAACACTGCGCTAGGATCATTCTGATAGCATGGTGGTTATCCTTGGGTTATCCTTAGGTTCTGATTAATGGCCGGGAGCTGGATACCTACCTACGTTATGTTCACTTTGTAAAAATTCAGCCAGATGATATGTGTACTGTCCTGTATTTTCTCTACATATGCATCATACAATCATTCTGAAAAACTAGCTGTTGAACTCATTTTGAGCAACAGCTGAGGAAACTGGACTATGGACTGAGTATTAATTAGAGACAAATAACTGGAAAAGATGTTAAGAAATTACCGTTTATGCTCAGCATGAAAGTGGTCTATTGGTTAGGCAGCGGCAGTTCTCACAGGGAAGCAATTCTGACCCCAGGGGACATTTGGCAATGTCTGGAGACATTCTTAGTTGCCACAATTGAAGAGAGGTGCTATTTGCATCTAGTAGCGGGAAGCCAGGGATGCTGCTAAACATCCTACAATGCACAGTATGACCTCCTCCCCCCAACAAAGAAATGACAAAGAAATATCCGGCCAAGGCTGAAAGACTGTTATCTGGAACACATCCCTCCCTTCAAAACATACTAAAGTATTAGGGAGTGAAGTGCTGTGATGTCCATGACTTACTTTAGCACACACGCACAAAAAAGATATACAAATCTAAGAACATCTGGCAAAACAGGAACAACTGTTAAATCTAGGGGATGAGTGGTATTTGAGTGTTCGCCATACTACTGTTTATACTTCTCTACATGTTGAAAAATTTCCAAAACAAAAGTGTAAAGAAAAAAAACACGAAAAGAATGAACCATTCTAAAAATCAAGGCTGCTAGATGGGAAGTGGGGAGAAAGGTTTGGAGAAAAACCACCATCTTGCGCTTAGGTTTGCAATACCTGAAGGCCAGGGGCCCAGTGGCCAAGAGGCAGGGTGCCTGCTCCCCTCCCTCAACCCCCAAAGCGATCACCTGCAGGGTGTGCTCGATAGCGTTGGGGAAGTTCTTCAGCGTGCAGATAGGGATGGACTTCTCAGGCGGGTCCTGGCTAGAGCTGTACGACTCTGTCAGGAAGGGGATCACCACCTGCACGTTGCCCTTGGTGCCCAGTGTGCCTGACTCTAGCAGCGGCTTACGGTAGTACACGCAGCGGCGGTCCATGTACATGCCTGGGATGTTAGGAAAGGATAGGGGGACAGGTATCCCTAAGAACGCGCACACGCACACACACAATCTTTGTCCTTGACCTCCTCACCCGCCTCCAAACTCACGAGCATCCACATTGTCCAGGGCATTGGCCACACCATCCAAGTTTTGGAAGAACTCATCGTCATAGATGCGCTCTGTGTCAGGGCCCACACGGTTCTGGTGGCTTGTCACCTGGATGTGTGGATTCATCTGGTGCACAGCTGCAGCAGCGGTGTCAGACTTTAACTTCTGGTGGCAAAGGTGGGGATGGGGAAACAGAGCTCAGTTATTTGTGTATTCATCCAACCAACCTCAGGAGGCACCTTGGGGTTTAGCAGGAAACAATCTGTGACAATGCCACATGGCTAGGGCTGTGACAGATGTGGCAGGAGAGGGAAGCAGTGACCAGACACCAACTGGAAACAACAGGCCAGCCATCTGGCCTTTTGCCTTCCTAACATCTGTTGTTCTTTCAGGTAAGAGCACCTAGGGTTGAGATACATTCCCTCAAAAAGAGGACCTTAGCGTACAGACAAGAAGGACCCTCTCAAAGCCCAGACTGGGGTCCTGTCCCTCCTCTACTCAGAACTGTTGCCCGGCTCCCGCTTCCACTGAGGGTCAAAGGAGCTAGCCCCGTTTCCTCTAACTCATCTCCTACCTCCTCCGGATCATGGCCTGGAGCACTATTCTCCAGAAGAGGGGTCTCTACTCTCTTATACTCTCCAAGTCTGCAGACCCTTCCTTGACCACTGTTATCAAAAGGGCGAACCCATGTCCCAGGCCTGCCCAAACTCCCTTATCTTCTTTTTGCTGTTTTCTTTACACAGCACTTATCATGGATATTATGAATGACACTGTCCCCTACAGAAGGCTTCCCAGCTTGATCCCTGTATAACCCAGCACCCATCTGTGCAGAGAAGAATAAATCTAGTAGGCATAAAGTACTTCCTGAGCAAGAAAGGCCTGCTTGCAAGACTGGCCCTTGGCTGGTATCTGGGAACTTGGATTTCAGGAGGGTTCTCACTATTCTTTACCTGATGACGGTGGCTCTTTGTGCCTAGACTGCTTATGCAAACAATGTGGCTTGTGTTGAATACTTGCTTCCCTTCTGGGAGTCTGGAATTTGGGTATATGCTGAGCAGAGGGTGCCTACATGATGCCCATGTTAAAAAAACCCTTAGTGCTGAGTCTCTAATGAGCTCTGTTGGTAACATTTTTGCAGGTTGTTGCAACTGGCTACTGGGGGGGGGGAGGGGGAATAAAGCTTGTCCTATGTGATTCCAGACTGGGGAGAGACTTGGGAAACTTGTGCCTGGCCTCCCTCCCAGACTCCCCTCACCCTCCCCATGTGCCTTTCCCTTTGCTGATGTTGCTCTGCATCCTTTGCTGGAAGAAATCATAGTTGTGAATACGACTGACTATATGTAGAGTCCTGTAAGTCCTTCCAGTGAATCATTGAGCTTGGGGGTGGTTTGGGGGACCCCCAACACATTGTCCCAACAGCAATGATAAAGAAAAAAATGAGATGAAAAATGGTAGAGTCAATGGAAGGATACTCAATAAATGTTTGTCAAATGAGTGACAGAGAGAAACCAAGGGAAAAGAACTAAAGGAAAGAAAAAGGCAGAAAGGACTCCTTTCCAGAAAGAATGGGAAGAAAAGGAGGATAGTGAGATGATAAAACCCCCACCCTCACCGTAACATCCCAGGGCCGGAAGAGAAACTGTCGGTTCAGATTTGACTTCTCAATGGTGTCCATGTCTGTGACGACAATTTCTCCGCCTTCTCCACAGCCCAATCCAATCATTGCAAAGTTCTTGAGCAGCTCACAGCCAATGGCTCCTGCACCCACCTAGGAAGGGTTAAGAGGCTGGTCAGGGTGATGCAGATTAGCATCACTCCTCACTCCCTGTGAAGACAGCAGGAGCTAGGAAGAGGGTCTAGTGCCACATCCTCAAGTCCCAGGGCTATAACCAACCAGTCATCTGAAGGAGGTGGCACCAGGAGGGAAAAAACAGCAGGATGCAATAAGCTTCCTCTCAAGATAAAGAAAATGGCTAAAGGGATGCAACAGAGGTACAAGAACCAAACGACCCTCCCTGAGGAGGTAGGAGACCCCAGAAGAGGTGGCCAGGGGAGGTGAAGAGAGCAGGAAGTCCAGATCACTCACCAGGAAGTATTTCTGCTTGCCCAGCTTCTCTTGTAGGTCTGAGCCAAATACAGCCACCTGCCCATCGTAACGGTTCTGGCGCTAGGGAATGTGAAGGGAATTGGGTCAGAGATGGGCCTTGCCAGAAATGCCCCCAATGATGCCTTCGCCATGGGCCCCACTCATATACCGGGAGGCACTTGTCCTCTGTGAGGGCCTCTTTGTTCTCAGGGAGACACTCCAGAGCATCAAAGTATAGCCACTGCATGATAGGCATAAACTTCCCAGAGCAGGCCTAGAGATTGGAAAGGAGAAGCGAAGTAGTCACTGGTTAACAGATGGACAACAAGTGATGGAGTCAGGAAGGTGCCTGGCACACTCCCTACTCTTCTCGACCCATGCTGACCTTCATGACCTCCTGGGCAGCCAGGCCCCCAATGAAGGCGTTTATGGGTGCCAGATCCCCAGCAGCCACATATGCCAGCTTCCGGATGAGGTCCTCATCCAGACTGTCCTGCTGCACTGCTGGCAGGGCTCGAGCATTCATGGCCTGGGCTAAGGTCACTAGCTCTGTTGCATCCTCCTGGTAGGGCAGAAGAAACCAAAGGTGTTAAGTGTCAGGTCACTGTGGGGAGACAGAGGGAGGGTGGATAGGCAGAGAGGCATGGTGGGCCTTTGGTGCCAATGTCATCTGCCCTAGCTGGCTCGCCCACCGACCCACCTCATTGCGGGGCCGAGGGGCCCGGCCGTGCTGAGCACAGAACTGGTGCAGGGCCTGGAAGCCAATGTGCAGCTGTGCAGGACGGGAAAACTTGGCAAAGTCTGTCATCACGAAGTTGGGCTCTGCCAGTGAGGCCAGCAAAGATTTCTGTTGGGGGCGGGGGGCAGGGCATCAGAACCAGAAGAGAGGAATGGAGAACACCAGAACTACCCCCGCAGCCCACTATCCCCCATACTCACAAAGCTGATCTTCTTAGGTACTTTGACCTGACTGACGATACCACCACGGATATAGTCAGAGAAGTGAGAGGTGTCACAGATGCTAAAGGTGTAAGGACCTAGGGGAGATCGGGAAGTTGTCAGGTTACCCATCCTTTCTAAAATCCACAACACCCAAAAGAAAAGGAAAAATACATGCCCAACCCAGCTCAGACATCAGGAGCCACCTCCTCTTCACCTCAGGTTCTACCTGAACATCAGAAACTGTTCCCCATCTGCCCCGGACCCAGCTCCGAGCCCATGAGAACCCGTGTCCCTGGCTCTAGGTCTACATTAGAAAACATTCTCTGCAACTTGTCCAAATCAGTTCAGACATGAGTGGATCCTCTGATCTCCTCTGTTCAAACACCAGAGACCTTTCCCCCTCAGGAACAGCTCAGATGAGATAGCTCAGACACAAGATAGCACCTCTCCCCTATGCCCATCAGCTCTGGTTGGACCCCCAGGGACTCTCATTCTGGTTCATCTTAGACACCCAGGGTGTGTTTCCCCTTGCTCAGAGCCCAAGGACACCCTCTTATCTCCCCTGATTCCCCTCCCCTCGCCCCATGGCCCTAGCTCACCCAGAACTTTGATCTCCATGGGCTGACTTCCGTTGAGTTCAACCATGCCCTGTACTTCTGAGAAGGAGACAAAGTCGCCATTCTCAAACCCATGTCGGGCCTCATCCAGGCAGGTAACCACACCGGGGTTGTCCTGGTTAAAGGAGGAGAGTCTCAGGGGCAAGCTCAGGGTACCAAGAGCAGACAGGAAGGCCTGCTGCTGCCCATCTGCCTGCCACGACTCAAGGCTGGTCTCCTCACCTTGGTGACCATAGAAACCATAGCACTGAGTGGCTGCTCTCCATTGGAATCAGTGAGAATCATTTCTTCTCCGAAGTCACAGAAGAGTTGCCTATAGAGGAAGCAACAGGGGTTGATATCCTAGATCCACACACACGGAGACCCCATGTGTCCCTCAAGATGCAGCGAATACTTGCTGAGCAAATTCAGCCCATCCCTGCTGGGACTCAGACGGCGCTCACACCACATGGAGAAGTGAACACACAGAATCCAAAACCCGGGTGGCTGAGGGGAGGCTGAGGGGAGGCTGAGGGCAGTAAGAGCTTAGGGGTCTTGGCCTGGGCCTGGCAGGGGTCAGCAGGAAAAGGGGAGGCGCACTCACCCAAATAGGCCCCGTGTGTCTGCCACCACCAGCTTGATGCCACGGCTGTGACAGAACTCACCCACCCGAAGCTGGTCCTCCAGGGGGGTGTTGGTGAGGACCACCACCTGTGGAGAGGCGGAGAGATGGAGGCTCAGGGTGAAAATAATAGAGGAAGGCTGGTGTGAGGGTTCAGAGAGTTTGCTGGTTCAGCTACTTCACATACACAGTATCTACTGTTTAACAGTTTCAGAACCAGTGAAATTTAGTGAAGAGAAATTGAATCCCTAGGAATCCCTAGATCCTAGACCACAGCAGGCAAGGTAGGCAGGCAAGGTACAGACGCAGCTGGGGAGACATAGTCTGGAGAATATCTGACTCATTCATTTGCCAACACACACTGCCGCCTGCCCACAACTCTGCCATGCCCTGTGAGACACAGAAGAGGTAAAACTGTCCCCAGCCAAAGTCTGAGCTCACTCCTACCACACCCATTTGCTCCCAATTCTCGACAACACTTGCTCAGCCAAGACCTTTGGGACTTAGCTCTCTGTCTGAATGCCTGCCCTTTTTCACTCAGGTGAACTCCTAGCCCTACCCCAGGGTTTGGTGGCAGTGCCCTGGCTGCTGGGACACCCCATGGTACAATCTCAGCTCCCACAGTTCCTCTTTCCAGCCCAGAGTTTTTGTTTGACAACCAGATGGCACTTATCATGTGCCAGCTGCTATTCTAAATGCTCAACCCTCCCAAAGACTCTATGAGGTCGGTCTTACTACTACTCCCAAGTCTACGAACAGGAATAAATAAAGCACAGGAGATAAAGTGACCTGCCTGAGATCATATTAGTAGAAGCAGAGACTTATGCCAAGGCAGTCTGGCTCTATTCTACGCTTATAACCCCTATGCTGTACCGTCTGTCCATTCATACCTTCCCCCTCTGAAAAGGCAGGTCCAGGGTCTAAATCCTGCCTACATCTCCTAGCTGCACCCCCAGCATGAAACCTAGAACTCGGACCAGCCCATTAAATAATGAATAAATGAACACACCAGAGATGGGCTCTGAGAGAATTGGGCAGGAGGCTGGGCCATGCTTGAGGTACCTGGAAGCCACTAAGGAAGTCCTCGACAAGAGGCCCAGTGTAGGCGCTGACAGGCACGTAGCTGTTGAGCTCAGCAAGACGGGGCTGGGAGACCTCTGCCCGGTTTTTACCAATGTCCTCCTCCCGCAGGTAGAACTGCAAAGGGGAGTAGGGGACGAAGTGAAGCGGCTACAGAGCCCGGGGCCGGGGTGGGGGACAGGGGGCTGGTGCCTGGGCAGGAGAGAAGAGGACCAGGAAGAGGTACCTGGGAAGAGAGGTCAACCCACTGGGCAGTGCCCTGGTCATGTAGGGTGACAGCCTTGACCCCACCAAGGATGATGTTTTTGGCAATCTCCACGCCCAGGCCCCGCAGGCCTGATACCAGTACGCTGGATGTCTGGAGCCGCTTCATTGCCTCATGGCCCAACACGTACCTGCCAGGTTAGGGGGCATGTGGGGTCAGGGCCTGGCTCTCCTGACCACATCCTCTCAGAGCCCCCCTCCCACCTCTCCGCCTAACCTCAGCCCCACTTACAGCTGCCGAGAGTAAAGGCCCTCATCTATGTCTGCTTCACTGCCGTTCTTCGCCATTCCCTAGAGATGAAGGGGAAGAACAGGTTCAGGGAGACACGCAGGTTTAGGGCGTGAACAGAAGAACAGTGATACAAAAGATATTCCCACCCACCATCCCACCACCCTGCCTGCCAGTCTTCAGGAAGAAGACACTCACGTTAGTTGGCACCGAGGGCACTTCGGACAACACAGACTGGGCGGGGGAACAGTTAGAACCCGGCTTTGGATCAGGCCCGGACACGCGACGTTTCTTGGACAGCGGCGAGCTGGACATCTGGAGGGAAAAAAGAGGGTCTGGGGTGAGCCAGGGGCATGTGAGTGTTTCTGCTGGTTAGTGGCGACTATGGGGGGAAGGGAAGACTTAAGGGCTAGTATCCCCATTTTATAGAAGAGGAGACAGGTACAGAGAGGTGAGGTGACTTGCCCAAGGTCACAGAGCTGTCAGAGCTAAGATCTGAACCCAGGTGGTCTGGCTTGCAATCCATGCTGCTGACCACTAGGCCATTCGCCTTTCTCCCCAGCCCAGCATAATGAGGGAGAGACGCCAATCCTGTAGGGTGAAAGGAGTGACAAGAAGAATGTACTTGTGGGGAAGTCAGAGGGGCAATAGAGATTCAGGTCAGCCTGCCACTCCTTAACAGATCTCATTTAACCCCTATGAGCTCAGTTCCCTCGGCTGTAAAATCGGGGCGATAATACCACTTACCTACCCCGTGGAGTTGCTGAAGTGATGAGATAGAACACAGACCATAGAGCCTGGCACAGAGCAGGTGAACAATAACGAGCAGCTATTCTCCTCTCCCTAACCCCTGCCACAGGGGTGCGGGAGGGAAACGCGGCCAGGACATCCATCAGGGTAGCATGATGGCAGAGAACCCAGTTCCCAGAGGGGATCAGGAGTTTTACAAAGCTCAACCCCCTCCCCTCCCTCCCACCCCAGCTCTGGGAGGGGAAAACACCCAGGCCAGTAAGAGGTGGCAAGGAGAGAAAACACACCTGCCAAGCCTCGTCTGCACCTGAAATCCCTTAAGCAGGTTAACAATACTGGTAAGTGTTTACTGGAGATCCTCCCTGGGCCAGAAGTCATAGTAAGCACTTTACGAGCCTTGCCTCACTCTGTCCTCAGGGCACCTCCATGGGGTTGCGACTACTATCAATAACATCCTCCAACTCACACTGGAGGGGAAAAAAAAATCACTGAGGGACCTGTGGTAACTTGAGCGAGGTTCCCACAAATAAAGAGTGACCAAGCTGGGCCCAGATCAGGATTTGCTAAACCTGAAGTCCAGGCTGCCTCCCAGTGTGATCAGGTGTCACTCCTCAATGGTCCTGACCCTGCAAGGCGGGGTTGAGCATCCTTGCCAGACAAATTGGAAATCGTGAGCTAAGGAGGGCAAGTTAACTTCCCGAGGGTCACACACTAGGTCCCAGAGACAGAACAATACAGCCTGCTGTGGAAGTGAAATCTAGGGGTGGGGTGACTGGATCCAGATGCTAGAAGACAGGAACCAGAATCATTTCCCCTCGCCTCCAATGCTCCTTTAGGCCTCTTTTCTACCCTGAGCCCTTTCCGACACTCAATCACACCAAGTACCCCACTGTACCTAAAATTCCATCTTGGTATCCATCACATTCTAGCACTAGGCAAGATAACAGGAGTTCCCTCCATCTAAGGAGGGCTTACTCCCTGTCAGTCACAGAGTAAGGGACTTTATTTAATCCTAACAATGCCCACATCAGAAATAAGAAAACAAAGGCCCAGGGAACACCAGTCATGGAGGGGGAATTCCCCAGGAGGGGGAATAGTCTGGGCCCAGCTCAAGGTCCAGCGCACAGGGCTAAGGGATGAGGGGTGAAGGAGGAGGACTCAGGAGGCTGGCTAGGGCCCAAGTCAGTCAGCTGAATTGCTAGGAATGCTAAGAACCAACGTAGGTAGGAAAGGACTTGGGAGACAAAGGCAAATCATATTCTTCCATTTACTGACTCTCTGACCTGGGTAGGGATCTCATTTCCTCTGAGCCCCATTTTCTCCAAAAGCAGGGAGAAATGGAACTATCCTCAAGGGGCAGCTAGGAAGATTTAAAAAGTCAAGGTCTGTGATCAGAACTCAGCAATCTGAGAACATAAGCAAGCTCCTCTCTGGGCACCTGCAGTGGCCTCCACTGCTTATCTCTTTACCTTGTCATTGGTTTGCTTGTTTAGGCCACACCATCTCCCTGCTCCCTAAATCAGAGATGATCCAGGGCCAGAGAGATCTTTAAACATCTGTACCTTTTACCTCTGGGCGCCTCGTGCTGGCAGCAAGGGTCTAAGCAGGTTTTGGTTGGTTGTTTGAAAGTAAATTTTAATTGCAGAAGTTTGGAACAGGCCCGGCTCAAGGCAAGCAGAGGGGGTCTGAGGTAGAAACCACAGAGGAGCTAAAGATGCCCCACCTCCAGCACAAAATCGATGCCCTTTCTCCCTTAATATATGCTCAGACCCCAATTAGGGTACATATACTATCAACTGTTCGGCAAAGCTGAGCTGGGGCTCAGAGTTTCCAAACTTGCCTGAGGTCTCCAAACTGGTGATTTTGAAGCCTGAGCATTCTCTACCACTCAGACCAGAGAAGGTTTGAGAGGGGTCAGGCACAGGGTCAGGTTATGGGGTGGAGAAGCTAGGGCACAGGATGCTGGGGCCTGTCAAACCTCCTGGAAGGGATTAATTGAGAAGTCCCTGGGAATATAAAGGAGAGGAGTCAGGAGGCAGTTGTCTGAGCCCAGGGAGGCTCAGAGGAGGCTCAAAGGGGATGTTAGAAGCCCTGGGGGGCAAGTGGGGCCAGGCAAGATTGATAAGCTTTAAATCTTTGGAAAGGGAATGGATGGGGGATTCTGGGGCCCAAGGAGGCTGCAGATGCTGGGGTCTGGGGAGAGGGGTGTTCGGGAGGATTCTGGGCCCTGGGGTCTCTGGGGATAAAGAGAAATTGATCAAAAAACAGGGGCTTGCAAGGGGAGAGGTGTCTCTGACATCAATGCCAGAGTCCCAGGAGGCTATAAGGGTGGATGCTGAGGTCAAGGTGGGGTTGGGGAGGGATTTTTACTGGAGCACGAGGCCTTAGGTTGAGCTCACTGGTACAGGCTAGGGACCGCAGAGTCTCTGAGGGAGTGGAAAGGAGAGGCTGAGTCCAGACATTTCTGGCCCTAAGAAATT
Organism: Pteropus medius; assembly: GCF_902729225.1. NCBI lineage: Eukaryota > Metazoa > Chordata > Mammalia > Chiroptera > Pteropodidae > Pteropus > Pteropus medius. The sequence goes on along the minus strand of NW_024342542.1, from coordinate 1,261,041 downwards.
CAGTAAGCTGATACTGGCTAGATCCCCAAGTGGGGTTGGGTTTCTCTGACCAGTTATGTGGGATCCTATGGAAGCTCTGAAAGTAGATGCCGAGAAGGCTCTGATGAAGTCAAGGAGCATCTGACAATGATGTTGGGGGTCCTATGAAGCTAAAGGCCTCTGAATAAAAATGCCATGGACCTTGAAAGGCTGAGGGCAGATTCTGAAGCCTGATGTGAGAACAAGGGATTTGTGAGAGAAGCTGGAAACCTGGTTGGCTTTTGAAGGCAGAGGCTGAGTCAAGGGTGGGGTTTAAGAGAGGCTAGAGCCAACAGGGTCAAGGGCAGATGATGGCAGGGGGATCTCCGAAGGAGGACCATGTGTTCAAACAGTTCCTCTCTGGTGCCTGTTCCCCTGGGAGGCTCTGAGGGAAGATACCGGGGGTTAGGTGTCTGATGGAGGAGATGCTAAGGTCTGCAAGGGGTAGTTCCTTAAAAGAATACAGAAATCATGAAAAAGAGAGCATTCCCTTACAATACAGTCTCTAAGGATAGAGTCTAAAAATTGAAAAGAATCTCTAAAGGTAGACGCGGTGGGGAGGGAGTGGTTCTGAATATAAGAGCTGGCCCGAGGCTGGGCTGAGAATGATGCTAGGGGCCAGGGTGGGGCTGAGAGACCTGAGATGGAGGAGGGGTCTCGACGTAGAGGCCAGATCCCAATGGCATTCCTTCACAGGGTCTAGCCCCTGGATGCTCTGGAGGTGACCAGCCGTGTATTTTTGTGTGTGTGTGACGGGCGGGGGAGGGGGGGTGCCTGAAAGAAGATGCTAGAGAAGACTCTCAGAAATGAAAGCCACATGAACCCTCCCCAGGTGTCTGGCCCCTCTTGGAAGGTGTTAGGGCAAATACAGAGGAACTAGGAAATAGGAAAGTCTGAAGGAAGATACTGAGGAAGGTTTTTAATAGCATACATCGGTAGGAAGCTTCGGCCAGGAATGCCGATCACTATAAGGTTCTGTTGGCGAAAGGAGGTAGTTCTGATCTGCAATGCAAGGTTCGGGACCAAGTCAGTTCCTGACTAGAGATACCGGATCTGGGTCTTTAAAAACACATCTTGGGGGTTCTGACTCCAAGGTCAGATTCCTGAGCCCAAAGAACTGGGATAGTCCCGGATGGGAAATGATGGCCCCGCCCCAAGCTCCTGCTGCTCCCATCGAACCCCAGCGTCCGAGTCACCACAGCCCGCCCCGACATCAGCCTGGCCCAGCGCCGGCCCTGTCCCCTCCAAAGCATCCCGAAACCCCTGCCAAGGCGCTGAGAGAGGCCGTTTGTTACCAATGCCGGTTCCCCGGGTCGCGCCGCCGCCAACTCCTCTAGGAGCCGAAGCCAAGCCACCCTCCTCTTTCTCCTCCTCCTCCTCCCCGCCGCTTGGGCCGCCTAGAGTCGCCGCCGCCTCCGCCGCCTTATCCTCCCCCGGCGGTAGTAGTTGTGCTCGTCCCTGCCACCTCCTTCACCTCCACCGCCGACACAAGATGGCGGCCGCTGAGCCCGAGGCCGGAACAAAACCTTGGGCCCCACCCCCAGGAACCCGGATGCAGGCAGACCGCGCCCATCATGAATCATGAATGACGGTCTCTGCCCATCTGTGACTCAGTCGAAGAGGAATAGCTCCACCTGGTGGCTATTATGGCACTAACTAGGAAAACAGGTAAAACAAAGAAAAATGAATAATACATTGTTGCAGCCAGGCTGCCATGGAAACCAATAAAGGCCATCGAGCCACACTTCCTGGTCATGAATTATGCATGAGGCCAGGTGGTTGGTTGGTTAATACACGACAACCAGAAAACCAGGCTAAAATATGAAGCCACGCCCCACTGCTCATGAATAATAAATGGTCTTGCAGCAGCCCGGAAGCCAAGGAGACCAAGGCCACATCTGTCATGAATAATGCATGAGACCTCGTGGGCTGGAACACCGGGCAGGCCTGCCTATTGCTGTAAGCAGGGAAATAGGGCTGCTGCAGGGAAAACACACTCCCCCAGTTCATGAATAATGAATAACGGATGCTGCAGCCTCTCAACTTGGAAACTCAGGGAGGTCAAAAAAGGTCCCACCCAGTTATCATGAATTATGCACGAGACTGGATGGACAGCCCTGCCTACCAAGTAGGGATTAGGGTACTCCAGCCATGGCAACATGGCCACGGCTTCCTGTTCATGAGTAATAAAAGACCAAGCTGCAGAGCCACAGGGGAAACCCAGGGGAAGTGTAGCTGCCTCCTCTTTTCACCCCTGACTAATTGCACGTGAACCAGGGCTATCTTGGTTCAACCAAATCCAGACTCACTACATGCCTTTGGCTGGTGCCTCAGTTTCTATGACTGTAAAATGAGGATAGCAATAGAACCCATCTACTTATAAAGGCAACGTGTTATCAAAATCAGAGAATCTGGTGCTCGCTTCGGCAGCACATATACAAACTCAGAGAATATGAATTATGGGATGAGCTCAAAGCACTGCTGGCACAAGTCAGTTAAATTTTAAAATATATATTAATATAAAGGTAATATGTAAATATATTTATATTAATATAAAATTAGTTGTGGGAGAGGGTATACTCAGCTACTAGAGAAGCCCCATCCCCGCCAAGTTGGGGCATTATTAAAAAAATAATGCCTTGAAACACCCTCCCAGAAGGGCACCAATGTCCATTAAATGGGTAGGACAGACTACCAGGTCACCAGAGATAAAACCTAGGCACACAAATAAAGCACCAAATACATTTCTGTTGACTAATAATAGATCTCATTCACAGACGTGGTGGCTCCAGTGGTATTTCCTTTCCATGCATTGTGCCACTGATCTCAGGAACGCCGAGCAGGAAATCAGTTCCTTCTTGTCCCTCGGTCTTGGCTCAAAAGTGACCTCCTTAAAGTTATTAAACCCTCACAAAAATCATTTCCACCCACCGGTGACTAGCTCTGTGACCTGGGGCCAGACACTTCACTTCTCTGGGCCATTGTTTCCCCACCCATAAAATGAGAACAATAGTAACCTACCTTGTGATGGAGTTTAAATGAGTAAATATGTAGAAAGGGCTTAGATCCGTGCCTGGCACATAGTGTTATATGACTAACATTAATAGTAGTACTATTAAATTGGGGTGGGGGGATTATGGCATTTGATTAAGACTACAGACTCTGAAACTAGACTGGCTCAGCCACTCACTGGGAGTAACTTTAGACGAAATTACTTACCTTGTCGGTGTCCCAGTTTCCTCATCTATAAAATAGGATAATAATAATCTACCTCCTAGGATTGTTGTGGGGATTAAATGGGCTAATAAAGCGCTAAATGAGTGTAAACTAATCTGATCGTTATGCCCATACCCATTTTCCAGGCTCACAGAAAGATTTGCCAAAGGTCACACGGCTAGTAAGGATCAATGCGATTTGAATCTAGAGCCTTTATTGATAATCTGGGATTACTGGGCCGTAAGAAATGAACCACGAACGAGGGTTTGTCCCTTCGCTAGACGCAAGGTTTAAATTCTGGAACCTCTAAGAGAAAGCTAAGAGCCTACGATACAGATGAAGCTGTGAAAGCTACGCCCCTCATGAATTATGCACAACGCCCCTAGAAAAGCCACAGAAAACTCGGGCGCTACTCACCTTTACGATTAATCAATGAGGTCTAGTTTGCCCGACAGACTGTAAAACGCCCCTTCAGCACGCTGATCCGCCCCCTCGTGAATAATTCACAAGCCGATACTTCCAGTGGACCAGGTTCGAAAGAGACCAAAATGGGCTTCCTCACAACCCCACCTCTTCATGAATAATGAATAAAACCGCGACCAACGAAGGCCCGGTGTCACCCAGTGCCCCCTTGGGAAGCGCCTAGCACGCTGGGCTCCGGTGTCCCTTCCACAGCCTGGGCTGGGGCTCCTCTCCCTAACAACCTGTGGGCCCCGACGTGTCCGGTCTCCCTGCCCCGACTACCCAAGCGCTGGGGCACCGCATCATAGAACCAGAGGTCACAAAGGCCACAGATACCTTCACAATGCCACGTCGGTCCTGAACGTTCCCACCGTCACCAAGAAACAAGCCTCCCAAAATTCCGCCTTGACTTCAGGAACCTCAAACTCCGCCTCCCCCCTTGGGGAGCACCCCAAATCCTGCCCCATGGACAGAGTATTCATACTTGGACCCTAAAGGTCTCCCCAAACATCCCCCTAAACCCTACCTCCGAGGAGTACATAAACTCTGCCTCCAAGGGATACTCCCTAACACGGGCTCCCACATCTCACTCCGGAGTCCCCAAACGCCACTTCCTAAGGGTCCCTCAAAAATAGCCACCTTTAAAAGCCACTCCGGGCCCAGAGCCTCCAAATATGCCCATTGGAGGATCTCCGAAACTGAGCCCCCTCCCTCCAATTCTATCCAGGGGCTTGAGGGCACCGTGCTCCAGCTCACCCCCTGCGCCGGGCGGAAGCCTCGCCTTCCTGCTGGAGATGAGCCGAAGCCACGGGGCAACGGAAGAGCAAACCACCTCCGTCGCACAAGAAGAGCCAGAGTTTGCGCGGAGCTCGGAAGCGCGGGGACTTGGAGGGCCCCGGTTTAGGACGTACCACAGACGCTTAGCTAGAGGGGTGCCTGCTCTGCTCCCGCGCCGTCGACGACCTGTGTCAGATCCAGACACCCCTACGGATTGTGGTCCTTCCCGAAAGCGCGAGGCATGCTGGGGGTGGTAGTCCAACTTAGCCAGTGCCCCGTGCACGTGGTGGGCATCAGCGGCCAGGGGATGGGAAAATGTCACCCTGGGCTGTGGAATTCCAGGAGCGGTGCTCTGGGGGATGGGAAAAGAGAGCGGAACTCCGAGGCACCTCCAGATGGAAAGGCACACCCATCCTCCAGATGGGAAGGCTGAGGCTCATTCATTTGACTTTTATGGAGCTCAAGTTGTGGGCCAGGCACTAGGGATTCTTCCTTGCCCTCACCGAGCTGACATGCTAGCGAGGGAGACAGACCATAAATATAACACATAAATAAAAATTATAATTTCACATATAAATATGTTATAACAGATATATGTGACTATAATTATATATAATAAAATGTACATATAAATACTACATAGTTTATATAACATGATAGCTAGTGTCAATATGTAAATAATTTACATCTGTATATATCTTACACTTAATATATTGTATATATTCTATATTCACATGTGAATATATAATTAAACATGTAAATGTACATTGTATATGTAACTGCTAAATGCTATGGAGGAAAATAGAACAAGGTAAGGAGAAATCTGTGGGGACAGATAGTGTGGTCAAGGAAGGCCTGCTAAGAAGTTAAAGTGTTTAACACAAAATGCCTTTATCACCTTATCCCAGATTCTGTATCTCATATCCTGTCAACAACCTCCAAATTCGTTCCCTTGAAAAATATTTATTGGATGCCTCAGTGCAGGGCACTGGGAACACAGCAAAGGACATAGCAAGGAGACTCCCCTTACAGTAATCAAGGCCTCTCTTCCGTCGGATCTTTCCCTTGTTACTTCCCTTGTTACTCACCTCAGAGGGACCTGTCCTGATACCTCACACAAAATAGTCAGGGAAGGCCTCTCAGAGAAGGTGGCATGTGAAAAGTGAGGAAGCGAGCCACATGTAAACTGGAGAAAAGCATTCCAGACAGAGGGGACATCTGGTGCAAAGCCTTGAGGTTGGGAGTTCTTGGCATGTTTAAGGAAGAGCGTGGAAGTCTTTGTAGCTAGAGAGCAGTGAGGAAGAGAGAATGGTGCGAGATGAGAACCGAGGCCATGTCAAGTAGGGCACTATAAGCCAGGCTGAGATGTTTGGTTTCTATTCTAAGATCCATGGGGAGCAGTGAAAGAATTTTAAGCAGGGGAATCACATTATATAAATTATATTTTAGAATAAACAACCTGGCTTCTCTGTGTGGGGAGAGAACAAACTGTAAGAGGAAAGGTGGAAGCAGAAAATCCAGTGTAAAAGGCTACTGCAAGAGTCCAGGAAGTGATGAGAGAGGATTAGACCAAGGTGGTAAAAGTGGAAGTGGTGAGGAGGGATTAGATCTTGGATTGCTTCTAAAGGTAAAGACAGCAGGATTTGCCAAGAGATCAGAATTAGGGCATGAAAAATAGACAGGAGGCTTGGCTGACCCCCAGGTTTTTAGCCTGAACAGCTGGAAAGATAGAGTTGTCATCAGCTGACATGGGAAATACCGCATTCGGAGCAGGCGTGAGGCAAGATCAGGAGTTTGTTTTTAGATGTGTTACATTTGAGATGCCTGTTA
>NW_024342542.1:1242414-1247663 GCF_902729225.1 Pteropus medius | reverse complement strand
TCATTAGCAGATGAGGGAGTGTGAGGGGAGGGGAACCTGCTAAGAAGCGGCTGCCCACAGGTGAGGCTAGAGTCTGTCTACTGACAGAAAGCATGCAGCCCTCAGACAAGTGAGACTCGAGGGCTGCCCGGCCACAAAAGAGCAGGGCAGCAGCAAAAACAAGACAGTAACAAAGACACATGCCAAAATGCTCCCAAGGCTGACACTGGTCCATGTGTTGTGTGTTGGGCATCAGACCAAGCGAGATACAATCCTCCCTTTAGTCTCATCTCCCAATTTTCTTTCAGCTATTTATAAATTCTTTTTTATTAAAAAAAGTTATAACTCAGGGCAATAAAATAACCACCAAAGAGGATGCCACAGTGGCATTGACAATGAAAGCCTTGAAGGAGGTGACTGGGAAGGGAGCTGTAGCGAGGCCCCAAGAGCCCACAGCAGCCACTGTGAGGGTTCTAGGTACACAGAAAGTCAAAATAGCAAGCCAGCCCTCCTGTTCACAGAGAGGGTACAGGAGGATCGAGGCGGCCCAGGTATTGGGATGGTGGGGCAGAGGGGAGTCTTGAGTACCTGTGAGATGGCCCATTGGGCCGCAGCAATGGCAGTGCTGGCCACAGAGGCAGCATTGATGCGACTGCCCTCATTGGAAGCCATGTCCCTGGGGAGGATGTCAGAGACTGGGAGTGAGATGGAGGACCCCAGCTGGGGGACAAGCTGGGGAGGGACACAGGTGGGGCCCTGACCTCTTAGAACCCTTGGCAAATTCAACGTTGATGGTCTTGCCATCGATGGTGAGTGGTGGGTGCAGGGCCTGTAGGATCTGCAGCAGCTGGGCTGCCTCCTGGGAGAAGAAGGGAGGCAGAGGCAGAGGGGTCAGGCCCGGGGAGGCCCCCGGCTCTATTGCCCCACTGCCAGGCGTGGGGCCGCGGTGGGGGGCTGGGGTCAGGATCCCTCCTCCCCACCCTGGGGGCCGGGACGCTGGCTGCCCGGCCCCCCCTGTGCCGCCCTCACCACGATGGTGGAGAGCTGGATGAAGGCAAAGCCGCGGTTCAGTTGGGTCTGTTTGTCCTTGATGACGCGCACATTGGAAGAGGACAGCACTGCGTAGGGTGCTAGGGCCCCCAGGATGGAGTCCATGGTGCTGTGTGGGTTCAGGTTGCGCAAAATGATGGCTGTGGGAAGGGGCCCAACGTTAAGGGTCACCCCTGATACTCTGCTCCAGCCCTAACCTCTGGTGGCTCCCCCACTGCTCCCTCTCCTCTGGCCTTCACATCTGGCACCTGCTGCTTCCTCTCCCTTCTTCTTCCTGGACAAACTCTGCTTGTCAGTTGCAAGTCCCAGCTCAATCGCTTACCTGCTGAGAACTTTCCTAATACACCCTCAAAGTCGAGTCGGGCCATGCTCCTCCCCTGCTCTCCCTATATCACTTGTCTGTTCCCTCACCAGGCAAAGACCCCTGAGAGGACTAAGTCCTGGTCACCACTATCTCTCTGGCCTTGGAGAGCCCAGCCCAGACACCCTAGGGCAGGGAGGAAGAAGAAAAGAACAAGTGACTCACTGTCATTGGCATTCTCTGAGCTTGGCTCTGAACCCTGTGACAGGGCTTGGGAAGCCAGTACTCCCTGGGCTTGGTAGGGCTGTGGGAGGGGGAGCAGGCCCTGGCTCAGCTCCCGTCCACCCAATGGTAGCGTCTGCTGATCCATCCTTGTGCCCAGGGGCAGCTTCTGCTCTGCCTCTGTCAGGGATGGCAAGACAGGCTGGTGACAAAAGGGAGGCTCCAAGCTGGTCACCCTACTCCCAGAGCACAGGCCCCTCAACCTTCTCCCCACTCCCATCAACGTCTCAAGGAGGGGGAAGGCATAAGGACCTCACCTGACTTGGGCACACCACATTTGAAGCACTTCTCACGGCGTTTGAAGTTCTGGACACCACACTGTGAGGCACAGGCCAGGCCGTCAGAGGGGGTGGAGCTTTCTGTTGCACCCTCCAAACTTGGATCCAGAGATCCCCCCAGGGAACCCCACCATGCCCCAGGGAAGGGTGGCCCGAGAGTCAGGGGAGGCAGGGGGCTCTGGGGTTCTGGCTATCATTCTCAGGCCTGTGACTCTCCCCTTTACGTGGTCTCAAATTTGTTCTCAGTGTCACTCTCTCATCTCAGGAATCGACAACTTCCCCACTCATTACAACCGCTGCCTCCTCTGAAATACCAACTCCTAGGACTGTCCCCCAACGCCTTTTAGTAGGTTCTGCTTCCCAAAACTTGCTTCTCTGTTTAGGCACCTCCAGTATTTCTATCCCTAAAAGCCAGAAGTCCCTCTCTTGCCATATTTCTCTCCGTTTCAAGGCCAGGTACTGAGTACTACTCCTGTGCCAGACTTTGCCCTGCATGCTCAGGAAGTGGCCTTTCTCTCATGGCCTACCGGCGGGGAGCAGATGTAGCAGATAGACAGGTTAGTCTGTGGGTACGGTCACCAACAGGGGTTCAGGAAAGGGAGTGGGCCAAGAGGGGCACTGCTCACTCAGCTGGCAATAGTCAGCAGGGATATTTGATCTGGGAGACCCAAAAGTTTGGTTTGATGTGGTTTTGCTGGGAAGCGAATGCTAAGAGAGAGAACAAGAGGTTTTCTGTAGGAGAGAGACAAAAGCCAAGGCTAGAGAGGGAAGGTGATGCTAGATTATGGAGGACTGTCCTGCCTCAGCTCAGAGTTGTGGGAGTTTTAAGTAGAGGAAAAGGGACGTGGTCAGAGGTGGTTATGAGGAATGTTATAGGTGAAAGGGTGGAAGAAAGAGGCAAGAGGCTAGCACTATTAAGGGGTCCGTGGTGACTCTCTGGGAGAGTGGGCGAGGACTGGCCTGCACAGGCAGAATGACAAGGGAGAGCATTTCTGTGACAGGAGTGACAGGACCTGGTGACCAATAAGATGTGAGGAGTAAAGGAGAGGAAAGTAGAGAATTCCCTGGTTTCTAGACATATCTGAAAATATAGGAGGAATGAAGTTCCACTGTAACTGTCCCACCTTTCCAGAGACAGTGGACACCTGCCTTCCGATATTAACGAATAGACGCCACCCCGCACCCCATTACTAGGCAGAGTTCTTCTTGGGGAGAGAGTTAGGGGTCTCTGAAAGCTCTTAATCCTACCCTTAGGTCTCAGAACTGCCAGCCAGCTGCAGGAGGTAGAGCTGTGCCTCAGGACTGCTTGTGAGGCTGGCCCCAGGGGAGGCCTGAACCCACAGTGGCATCCACGGCCCTGTGGTCAGGAACACGTCATGGCTCAAGGCTCACTCACGGTTCCTTCTCTTGAGCCTTGGCTTCCTCTTTGGGAATATGACTGCTTGTACCCTCTGTCTCAGGTGGACATGGCTTTGTTAGAGTGGCCTTCAAAGTTGGGTCACCTGACATAGGCTCTCAGAACACCCTGTGCTTTTCTTCAGAAGAACAGCTGACATTAAACAGTGCTAACTGTAGGCCAGGTGTTGTTCCAAGCGTTACTCTCTCATAATCACATTTTAATCTTCCCAAATTACCTTTGAGGAGAGGTGTCATTACTCTTTGCATTTTAGAGATGGGAAAGTGAGGCACAGAGAGGTTAAGAGCTTTGATCAAAATCAAGGCAGATGCAGGAGAGTTTAATTTCAGCCAGTTTGGTTCTGAGGTCCACATTTTACACATCATGGTATGCCTCCACTGTCACTAGTCATTTGTGTAAATATCTGTTGACAGTCTATTGGGACTTAAGGCAAGATAGTGCTTCATAAGGGCAGAGCCTAGCACTGAGTGAAAGCTCACTACACACTGGTGGGTGGGTGGGTGGCAAGGAATGATAGCTACTTGAGCTAAGCCAGTCCACACCACCTCAGAGGCCCCAAGGAGTCAGAGACGTTGCCACCACTGTTGCTGCCTCGGTCCATGATAACTGCTGCCCACTGCCCCTGTACCTTATTACACAGCCAGTCCTCATTGATCTTGGGCTTGGGGTCGCTGTAGTGCATGGATACCTTCTGGCCCAGGATGTTGAGGGAATGCTGCAGGAAAAAGCAGAGCCGAGTGAGGCGCAGGCAGCAGTGCCCCACGCACCGTTTCAGCACAGGAGAAGAGAGTGAGCGAGCCCTTCAGCTGGATGGATGAGGGACAGGGAATGGAGGGAGGTAGGAGAACGGACGAGGGAAGAAGGAAGGGAAGGAGGGAGGGAAAGCACCACAGCCCTCGGGCGCAGCTGTTTGCTGCCTTTCAGGGCACGCGCACACACACGTGAACACACGCCACCAGGCACACAGTGCTCGGCTGACTGACGCTTGCCGGACAGTGGGGAAAAGCCCCCACTCGGCCCTGACACTGCCAGGCCACACCCAGGGCCAGCACTACACAGGCTATACTTGGGATGAGGGGGGATGGGAAGGGAGGGAGAGAAAGAAAGAGAGAGCACACGCGCACTAGTGCTAGAGAAGGGGAAAAAGAAAGAGCCATATTGAAAAAATGGAAGTTCTTGCTGGGAGGCTGTCTTCCTGTGGCTGGCTGGGTTCTGGGCCCATGGCACTAGCCTATGGACCGGAAGAGATAGCCCCATGGCTGGCCCTACGGAACTCCCTTCCAGCACACCTGCCCCTCCTCCCGAGGCTTTCCTTTAGTGCTGCACACCAGTGAGCTGGGCTCTGGGTGGGCAAGCAGAGCAGATCCTTGGGTCTCTGAAGGTCCCAAAGCTGCTGGGTTGCAAGCCTGTGCCAGACTGGGGGAGCAGACTCCTTCCCAGCAGCACAGCTCCTTGCTGAGAGGGTAGGCCTGCCCCCAGAGGAGCAAGGCAAGTGGTGATTCCTGTGGGATCACCTACCCTGTGGGGAGTAGGTGCAGTGGGAGGGATGGGGCAACCAGGTGAGTCCCAGTGAATGAAACTATCACACTTGACTGGTACTTTAGATCAACAGAGCAGTGCTGGCTTTTTGTGTGGGAATCAAAGGGCCGAACTCACATGCAGGGATAGCTGGCAAAACGGGACTTGCTAGTTAGTGTGCCAACAGCTAACTTCCCCCGTGGCTGAATTTCCAGTGGTGTCTGAGAGTGGAACGAAGTACTGGCTCTGCCTAACCCCAGAGCAGGGCAGTCTCCTGGGGAGTGGGAACCTACATGGAAGACACTCCCCACCACATACCCCCCTCCCCCGCCCCCATAGCCCTTTCTCTGAAAGCTCAGCTGGGAGAGATGGAGGGGCAGAGCTAGTGCCTGGCATCGGGTGGGGCCAGTGATATGTGGGTTCT
>NW_024342542.1:1213146-1242374 GCF_902729225.1 Pteropus medius | reverse complement strand
GAAGGGGGGAGAGGAGAAAGGAAAAAAGGAAAAGAGAGAAGCAATCAGAGAGAGAAAGACCAGGGGGTGGGAGGCAAAGTAGATGGCCGGGAGGGGCAGGTAAGAGAGAAGGAGGTGGGAGGAAACAGCCAGAGAGAAGTGGGTGGGTGGGGAGAGATATACACGCGCCAGCTGAGAAGACAGAGAGATGGGGCTCAGGCAAGACGTGCCTGGTCAGCCTAGGGTGACAGAGACAGAGAGAAGGAACTGGGAGGGAAAAGGTACAAATAAAGGTCTCCAGAAAATGATGGAGGGCAGAAAAAATAACCCAAGGGTGGGGCCCATCACAAAGCCAGGGGCACCCAGGAGGGGCCCTGTAACAGGTGTTTAATCAATGGAGCAAAAGAGAAGCTGAGCTACTCAGTGAGGCCAAGAAGGCTCCAGGCCCATCAGGAACTGGGAGAGTTAGGAACGTAATATCACCTCAGCCTCACCACAGTGCACAGGTGGTGGGCCTTACAAGGGAGCCACCTCAAGGCCAAGCTGGGAAGAGTACAACCACCCACAGTCCAGGTCCTCCTAGACAGCAGGAGAATGGAGTCAGGATTGGCCAGGCAGACCTTAAAGAATCAGTGGGTTTCTGGGAGAAGTGCCCAGGGCCACAGAGCAGGCTGTACCTGGGAGACCGCTTTGGGGAGAGAGACCAGAATCCTGGCAGCACGTGGTTTGGCTGGGGTGAAGCAGAGCAAGACCTGCATGCTACCATGAGAAACTCCAGGCCTTGCCAGGGCTGGGAAAGGAACCCAGGGCTTGAGGCTGCAGGAAGAAGCTCTTCCTTTGGAGGTAAACAAACAGGGAGGGCTTAGATGTGGCAGGGCTTGGGGGTACATGCTTGATCACTAAAAAGAAGAACCGTTAAGATGCACAGGTATGATGAAAGAGAGATAGAGATATAGAGATAGAGAGATAGATAGAGATAGACAGACAGATATGGAGGTATGGGGAAGAGAGAGGCTGAGAGATGGAGAGAGAAGACCAGGCAGAGTGAGGCCCCACTGTGCCTGCCTTGGGGAGGCTGGGCCAGATATCCTGTAGAGACCGCTCCCCTCTACCCCCCTGCTACCCTCAGGCCAGCTCCAAGCAGCCTGCAAGAGGGAGGGAAGGGACAAGTGAGGCCAGAAGTCTTGGCTGCTCCTGGGATGAGCCCTGGGACGAGAGCCTTCCCCTGCCTCCCCTCTTGGGACACACGGTGGAGCTGTGTCAGACCTACTTTCTGGTCAGATGCTGTTACCAGAAAAATCTGAGGAAGAGTGAGGGCAGGGGAAGAAGAAGAAAGGAGAGGGGAGGGAGCATATTGGGAGGGGTTACCATCTCAGATACGCAGAGTCCCAGAGAGGAGGGTCCCTGGAGCTTGAGCCTGGCCCTGGCCCTGGCTCTGGGAACACTCAGCTCAGCTCAGAGCTATACCCCCTCCCCAACAGGCCTGTGCCAAGAGGCTGCTGTCCAGAGCTGTGAGGAGAGTGGCATGAGGGCGAAAGAAGAGGGGTATCCCCGAGCTGCCCATTCCCACCTGTGGCAGGAAGGCAGGGTAGGGAGGGTGTGGAGGAGGAGGTAGAGGCAAGAGGGAGACTTGGAAGCGGAGGCTGGCCAGCGGAAGGGGAGGGCACTGGGAACGAAAGCTCACCTGAGGATTTGTTCCGCATCAGCCGGACCTCCCGGGCTTGGACACCATGGGACTGCAGCTGGCCACGGATCTGTATGAGGAGATACAGATTTGGGGCAGGCTCAGCACAAGGGGGCTGCTGAGTAGCTGAGGCCAGATTGAGGCCTCCAGGGCCCCATGGGGCCATCAGTGATGTGCACACACCATCTTCCCCGTCTCTCTCTCAGGGCTTTTTTGACCACAGCCCCAGACCCACACCAGTATCCAGTCTCAGTTTTTGGCCCCAGACTTTCAGAGTGAGTCAAATGAAGAAAGGGGCATGTGCAAGGTGAAGCATGGAAGCATGATGACTCTCAGGGGTGGAGAATAAGAGCAAGCAAGCTTGCAGATCAAGAATGGTGGGCAGTGGAGGTCTACAGGCATGGTCCAGCCGCAAAGTGAGGAAAGTTGGGATGTAATTCTGGCCCTTTCCAAAGGGGCTGCCCTCTGCTTGCATCAAGAGACCCATAACACAAATACAAAACTGAGGACTGGAGTCTGAGCAAACCCAAGCCATGTGTCCTAGACCCCGAGTGCAGCAGTAACTTGGGGTGGAAACAAAAAGGCATGGTGTGGGGTTTGAAAAGCTTCCTGGATAAAGTAAGCCAGAGAGAAGCCGCAGAGGCAATTCAGGTTTCTAGGCTAGTGGTGCCTCTCGCAGAGGACTGGGAGCCTGCGCTGGGCATTTTCAGGCAGCAGTCTTAATGACTCTGGGCCTCAGTTTCCTTATTAGGTTAAACAACAGAAAGGAGATCTCTCTCATGTGCATGCATGGTCATAGAAGAATAAAAAAGGACACACGGAGTTTATCAGTACCGCAACTACTCAGGGAAGGCTCAGGAAACAGCAAGAATGCAGACTCTGGGGCCCAGCTGCCCGGTTTCAGACCCCAACTCTGCTCTGCCACTCACTGGCTGTGGGATGTGAGGCAAGTCGATTCACTGCTGGGGGCCTGGCTTCCTCATCTATGAGATGGAGATACAAAGTACCTTCTCTGTGAAGTGTTTGTGATGATTAAATCAGACCTGGCATGTGGCCCATCCTATGATAAATCCTCAAGAAATGTCAGCACTCAGCTACTCTCTAATCCTGAACAGGGCAGGTGGGTCAGACTTGAGAAGTTTGCAAATACACAGGCAGGATTTTCTCTCTGACAAAAGGGGCAGCCAGCAGATTTCAAAGGAGAGCTGAGCAGAGAATTCATGGTGGGACGGGGAGTAAGGAGGAGAATCAGGGAGGCTATTCTAGCGGCCCTCTTGGGGTTTTACTGGGGCTCCTTAGGATAGGTCTGTAGGAAAAGGAAACAGGAGAAATGGGAGGAAGATGGAAGGGAATGCCACAAAGGAAAACAGGGTAGGAAGGCTATCGGCAGCAGAGAAGGAAATCAAAGAAAAACCCAAGGCTCTGTGGCCAGACCATTGAGGAGACCTGATGTTGGCAACAAAAAGAGATGATGGTGGTGGGGGATGAGAATAAAACCTCAGAAAATCCCATGGGGATTCTCCCCACCTACATCATCTCTGCCACTAGCAACATACCCAGCATTGGACCTGGCACTGGGCCTGGCCAGCATCTGGCCCTCAATCAACATATGCATAACGGATGGACAACCAGTGGAATGAGCAGGAGGAATGTTCTGTTTTCTCTCACACTCACCACTGGCAGCTCCTTGGGCAAGCCAACCTATTGGACACCCCTCCCTTCTAGACCAGGAGAGGCCTGCCCAGAGGACAGGGGGACAGGAGCCGGTGGGAGAGAAGAGATGAAAGGTGCTGAGGTCGGGGATGAGGGAGAAGTTGAGGGCCCTGGAGGAGACCCAGCCTGGCCTTCTGCTCTGCCGCCTGCCCGGAGCCATGGGGGGCACGTACGTCATCCTCAGTGGCTGCCTGTGGCAGCATCCTCAGCATGACGATGTTACTGGCCTTCTCCTCCTCCTCTCCTCCTCCTCCTCCTCACTCCTCCTCTCCTTGCCGGTCGATAGTCCTGGTCCCGATAGTCGCCGTCTCGGGGGAAGCCTGGCGGGCCGGTGGGGCTGTGCCTGTGCCGCCGCCGCCGCCTACGCTGAGTCTCGGAGCCCGGGGAGGCCTCGTAGGAATCCTGGCCGACAGAATGAGATGAGAGACACCAGACGGGCAGTCAGTCTGGGGTGGGCCTAGGGGCTGGCCGCTGGCTCTCTGAGGCAGGCAGGCTCTGAAAGCCAGGGGTGGGCGGGCTCCGGCTAAGGGCTTGGGGCAGGCAGGGTAGGTAGGCCTTTCTGGGTTTGGAAATTCTCCCCAGGATGCTTTTGGGGGCTGCCATGGTAGAGTGGGGAGAGACTGGTGGCAGTGTTGGTGTGGGTGAAGAACTCCCAGACAGGTGACTAGACACCATTTAAACCTCCTTGGGAAGAGACGGTCTGGAGTTGGCACTCTAAACCCTGCCTTCTGTTTCTCCCTCTTCCTCCCTTGCCAGCTCAGGTACTATGTGCACAAATTGTTACTTCTGCCACAGAAGGCTACACGTCACTTACGATTCCCAGCCTGGGCCTGGGGGGTCCCTGCAACCAAGTTGTGGTTAGTACTAGCTTGCATAAGGTCTCAGTTACAGCCAGCCAGCAGGGACTGGTGAATGTGTAAGAGCTACAGCACTGCCCCCTGGTCCCCAATCCTCTGCCTGGCCAGTCGTCTATCACCACCAAGCTCCCTCCTCACACGGTGTGGTCATTGGGTTCTTGGGTTTTGCCCAACCAATCCTTTCAGGACTAAGCAGGCAAGGCCTGGGTCCACATCCCTCCCGCCTTCAAGAGGGCCTGATAACTCAGTGCTCCACTCCTATTCTTCCCAACCCAGCTACCACTGGGGAAACTTGACTGCCTACCACAGGGGTTTTTGCACTGGACGTCCCCAGAAGGAGCCCAGTGGCCCACACTCTGCCCCACCAGTGCTGAGGCTGCAAGATTACCCTTCCCATCCTGCCAGATAGGTGAGTTGTCTCTTTGCTTGGACCAGGGACCTGACCGCCCCCTTAAACTGGGGTTCCTCTAAGGCAGAGCTGCTTCTTCCCTCAGCTGGGGGCTCCCTGATGGTGAGCATCATGCCTCCCCCTTCAGGCTAGGGCTAACTACACAACATGGAACTCAGAGGAAAGGCCTGAGGGGATCTTTCTCTTCAGTCTAGGAGCTCTGCTACCACTAGGAATGCCCACAGTTGGCCTCCCAGAGCTGCTCTGCTTGGCGATATCCAGTTTCCCAGTTGCCCTCCCAACCCCAGATACCAGGTGCCATGTAAGAGGCTCTTCAAGGGCCCCATATTGGCTGGGAGCAGGAAGTACAGGGCTTGCAGTGAACCATGGACCCAAACTGAACACCAGTGAAGGAGGGAGAGAGGTGGTAGCCAGGGGCCCTCAGAAGTATAGAGCCAAGCGTGTGGAAGTCAGGGAGACCCAACTCGGGAGAGGAGCCCTCAGAGGGGGAAGGGGGACAGACCATCCAAGTGAGGCAAAGGCACTGAGCACAGTCTAAAGGCACAGGAGCCGAGAGCTACCTGCAGCCAGACAGAAACCCTGCAAGGAACTTTGCCCTACCGCCCCCCGCCCCCCAGGCCTGACTGGCCCTCCTGAACTTACCTCTGCACTCTGTTCCTCCGACGAGTCATCATAGTCGTGCTTGCCCTCCTGGCTGCCGTATTCTCGGGGGTATGAGCGGTAGTCCATGTCCCGGTAGTCGTGGTCCCGGCTGCGGTTTTCTCCACTGTCATCCTGTGATCGGTCGGTGGCTCCATAGCGGCCAGTCCTATCTCCACGACCACCTCTGGGGGAAGAAGGATGGGAGGGATTAGAGGGCAGTTCTGAAAGGGGTAAGAGGTGAGGCTGACTCCCACCCACTTACTCCTTCTAGACCCTCAACCCCACCCCACAACAAGGGTCCCTAAATCCTGACCCCACAGGGTGAGCAGGTTCCTACTCTTCAGCAAATCCAATCCACTTCTCTCCTTCCCTCTCGTCCATGCTGTCATCCTTCACTGGACTCTCGGGTGTGGCCTCTACCCAGGCCTCCCCCAGTTCATTCTCTACACCCCAAACGTGAGTGCTTTATAAGGCAAAGCCAACTGAGCCCAATTGTATCGCTCTCTTCAGTTGTTCCCGCTTACTATCAGGATAAAACACTATAAAATGCTCACCAAGGTCCTACAAGGTCTGTAGGGTCCTGTGGACTGAAGTCCCTGCTGACCTCTCTTCCTCCGCCTCACTGTGCATGGTGCCAACCCGTCCCTGTGTTTCACGTTCACCTTGCTAGCACTAGCGGCTGTTTTGTTAAAATTTCTCCTACTGCAATAACTGTAAAATAATTATCTCAAAGTTGATTTAATGTGCATTTCTTTGATGACTTAAAAAATTACTAAACTGTGACTTCTGGGAAAAGAAGGAACCATACCTGTTTGGTTTACTGCCCTAGTCCCCAAAGCTTAGCTTAATGCCTAGTACTCAGTAGGTGCCCAATAATTATTCTCTTTGATAAAATAATGATTAAAAAAGTACTCTAAAAGCAACTAATACACATTTACTTAAACCAAGGAAAAACAGACACCATTATTAACATTATTCTAAGATTCTAACTGAAAAATTAAACAAAGGAATGAAAAGAGGTTAAAAGCTGGAAATGAAAAAGTAAAATTACTGTTATTTGTAAATGATATAAGGATATGCCTGCAAAGCCTTAGAGAATCAACTGAAAAGTAATTACAAATAACAAATCAGTAAGGATGCTGGGTACAAAATTAATATACAGAATATCTAGCCTGTATTCAGAGAGCCACTGTTTAGAAAACAGGAAGATCTCAAGTATAACTGCATCAAAATTAACTACCTCTCAACATGTGCAAGCTCTTATGACTGTACTTCACACACATGAACCAAGATAATTTTGAAATGGGTCACTGATTTAAATGGAAGAAATGAAACCATAAAAGTAAGAGAAAACATGGGATAATTTCTTGACAATCTTGAAATGGGGAAAACTATGACCCAAATCCAAAAGCCATGGGAAAAAAGTTAAATTCAACTATATAAAAATAAAACATATTTCCTTGGCAGAAACAAAAGCGATCAAAAGCCAAGTCAAGAAAAACAATAAACTGGAAAAAAAAAATAACGAAAAAGGAAAGGAACAGAATCCGCAGTAAAGAAATACAAATGATTTAGATTTGAAAACATGCTCTATCTCAATCATAACGATAGATGAAAAAACTACACTGGACGGACCATTTTTAAATACATGTTTAAAATTTATTTTTGTATATTTTTCTAAATCATTTTTATTGTAGTAAAGTATACATAACAATAATTTACCATTTTAACCATTTTGTGTGTCCTATTCAGTGGCACAAAGCACACTCATGACATTGTGCAGCCATTACCACTTCCAGAACCTTTCATCAACCCAAAAGCTCTGAATTCACTTAACAACTCCCCCACCCCACAACTTCTATTCTACTTTTTGTCTCTATGTATTTGCCTATTCTAGGTACCTCATTTAAGTAGAATCATATATGTCCCTTTGTGTCTGACTTATTTCACTTAGTATAATGTTTTCAAGGTTCACCCATGTTGTAGAATCTATCAGAATTTCATTCCTTTTTATGGCTGAATATGTATGTATGTAGTATTCACATTTTGTTTATCCATTCACCTGTTGATGGACACCTGGGTTGTTTCCACTTACTGATTGTTTTGGTTATTGTGAATAATGCTGCTATGAACACTGGTATTCAAGTATCTGTTTGAGTCCTTGCTTTTAATTCTTTTGTGTGCACACCCAGGAGTGGAATTGCTAGATCATATGGTAATCCCATATTTAACTATCTGAGGAAATGCCAAACTGTTCCACAGCGGCTGCACCATTTTACATTCCCATCAGCAATACATGAAGGTCCCAATTTCTTCACATTCTCATCAACACCTGTCATTTTGCATCTTTTCATGTACTTATTGGTCATTTGTATATATTCTCTAGAGAAATGTCTAGTCAAGTCTTTTGTCCATTTTTGAATTGTTTTTATTTCTGTTGCTGTTGTAGGAGTTCTTTACATATTTTAGGTGTTAATCCCTTATCAGATATGATTTGCAAAAATGTTCTCCCATTCTGTGGGTTGTTTTTTCACTCTCTTGAATAGTGTCCTTTGATGTACAAACATTTCTAATCTTGATGAAATCAAACTTATTTTGAAATGATTTTAGATTTACAGAAAAGTTCAAAGAGAATAGAATTCTCATAGATCCTTCACCCAGCTTCCTCTAATGTTAACAGAACCATGGCACATGGTATAAAACTAAGAAGTTAACTAAGCTATACGCTTTATTAGGATTCACCAGTTCTTCAACTTCTATCCTCCTTCTGTTTTAAGGTTGAATCCAGGCTACTACATTGCACTTAGTCATCATGCCCCCTTAAATCTCCTCTGGTCTGTGAAAGTTCCTTGATCTTGCCTTGTGTTTTTATGACCATGACAGTTTTGAAGAGTACTGGTTAAGTATTTTGTAGAATGTACCTCAACTTAGGTTTGTCTGTGTTCTTATGATTAGACCTGAGGTGATGAAGGTTATGGTGTTTTTGTGAGAAGACTACAGTAAAGATGAGCTGCCCTTCTGATCGCACTGTATCAGGGAGCACATGATATGAATATGATTTACCATTAGTGATGTTGACCTTGATCATCTGGTTGTGCTGGGGTCTGCGAGGTTTCTCTACTGTAAAAGTTTTTCTTTTTCCCCTTCTACTCTCTATTCTTCAGAAGTGAGTCACTAAGACCAGCCCTTACTCAAGAGGAGGGGAATTAAGCTCTACCTCCTAGAGTGGGGAGTATCTACATATATTATTTGAAATTCTTCTGTAAGGAGGATTTGGGATAGAACATTTTTAATTCAGTAAATCTTCAAAACTCCAAATGTTTAACAACAAACTGTTGGCAAGGTTGTATGGGAACTAGCACTCTCATATTGCTGGTAGGAGTGAAAATAGAACAATCCCTACTGAGGGGAATTTGGCAATAGCTGGCAAAACTAAAAATCTATATACCCTCTGACCCCCAATTCTCCTTCTGGGAATTTAATGGACTGATATGCTTGCACATGTATAAAAACATTATTCACTGCAGCTCTGTTTATAACAGAAAAGGCCATGAAACATCTTAGAAGGGTTAGGAAAATTCTGTTTTAAAATACACTGAGGGGGAGAGGAGCCCCACCAAACATTATAACATATTATAAAGTTGAGACAATTGAAACATGAATGGACGGATCAGTGAAACCAGAGTCTACAGTATAAAAATACACGTGGAAATTTAGAATAAGCCAAATATTACATTTCAAATGAACAGGGGAAAAATGGATTAGTCAATAAATACTAGTTGTGATAACTGTCTGGTCCAGGGATGGGCAAACTATAGCCAGTGGGCCAAATCCAGTCACTTAAATCAAGTTTTCTTGAACACAGCTATATCTATTCATTTACATATTGTCTGTGGCTGCTTTCAGGTGGGTAGCTGTGACAGGTCATATGGTCTGCAATGCCAAAAATATTTACTATCTGGTCCTTTACTTTCAGAAAAAGTTTGTTGATCTTTGAGAAAATAAAGTTGTTTATTCTTACACCAAGTAAATCCTAAATGGATCAAAAATTTAAATCCCTGAATAGAAACCACAAAAGTATTAGAAAGAAAACATAAGAAAAAAATTTATCACCTCAAGAATGGGGAAGGGCTTTCTAAGCAAGGTAAAACCCAGAAGTCATAAAAAAAGAAAACTGATAAATGTAGCTTCATAAAAATTTTTAAACATCTAGAGTGTAAAATAAATACCATAAAACGAATAAACATGTGATAGAGCAAGTAGGGTAAGAGGTTCATGGTAGAATCCAGTGGATGGGTATAGAGGTGTTCACTGTAAAATTCTTTCAGCTTTGCTGTATGATTGAAATTTCATAATATTAGAAAAACCATAATGCAAAAAGATAATTAACGAATAAAATGTTTCCAGACATTTTGGTTGGTTTCCAATTTTTCATTAATTATTTGTTCATTCATTCGTTCACTCAACAAATATTAAGGTAACATTTGCTATGTGTCAGGCACTGTTTTAGGTGCTGGGGATACCCTCGTGAATGAAGTCCCTGTCCTTGTGGGTTCAGCTTGGAACCCAAATTGTTTCCTTATGATAAATGTCACAACAAGTGGCTGGTATGAGTATTACTAAGGTTTTTGATATGAACGATGTATTTTCATGTTTGCTTACTATAGGCATCCCTCAATATTTGAACTCTAGTCATCAGAATTTAAGAAATGAACAGATTTGAATAAATGTTCAGAAGAAATCCTGAACTCTCTGACACTCAGCATCTTAACCAAATAAATTTGGATACTGAACTCTTGCTATCTTAACTCAGGAAGGGAACAGATTTAGATAGTCAGGGATACTTTTCATTGGCCGCAGAGCACTTTGTGGACTAAACACCTTCTAAAAGACAGACTCCGTTCATAATATATTCCTAGGAAACTGGACTGAATCATAACATATGAGGACCTCCACAAAACGAGTATATTTCTAAAAAACGCAAAATGCCAAAATTGGCAGAAGCAGACAAAATGATAATCAAAAACTCAGCCCCTTTTAGATGTGAGTTTAACCAAGGTTTCAAGGCTACCTTGTCATGGGGCTTCCTTTATTCAATGCCAGATAAATAGAAAAAGAAATTATAGGACCATGTCATTGACAGACACAGATGTAAATATCCTAAATAACACAAAACACAGTATCTGATCAAATGTAACTGTTTTAAAAAATATGCGTATCTTATATACTCATGTTCCCTTTCTATCTCTGAACCTCTTGTGCATGTAGGGTCTCTGTCTCTCTCATGTATGCAGAGTTCCCATACATGTGTATGTATTATATCTGGCTATTTTCTCTTGCTAAAAAAAATAAAAAATATATATGTATGTATATATTTTATGTATATATGTGTATATATATCATTGTTTAAATAATTTTTCTGTCGAAAAAATGTGAGTAAATGTTAGAAAAACACAAATTGAGAAACATCAACAAAGCAACTTACCTATACTCTTAAAACATATCAAGGTCATAAAAAGACAGAGACTGAATAACTGTTCCAGGTTAAAGGAGACTAAAAGATTCTGAAAGCAAAGATTATAACACAATAGAATTTTAGCACACTAAAGGTAAGAACAAGTATCCATCCTTGGGAGAATCATTAAGTAAAAGGCAGCAGGCACACCCCATGGTGTCTTTGGGACCAATTAGAAGCAACGCATTGATATACACATGGCAATACAGATCTTAAAAATGCAGGGCTGGGTAATACAAAGCTCAGGGAACAGAATGAAGACTGTAGCACTCTGTCATTCGTGTTAAGTGAAAACACAGGCACTCAAAACAACATTACATATTTTAGAAGGCTACATTTCAAACATGACAGAGAAGCTGCCTATAGCTATAGGAATTGGGAATTAAAAGGAAAAAAAATAAATATGGCAAAAGAAGGCCTTTGTACTGACCTATGACAGAAACCTACTGTGAACTAGAAAAGTATAATTAACTCAAATCTCTGCACTTGAGGTCCTTTAAAAGCCAAAAGAAAGAAAGCCAGTGGCTTATTTGGTAATAAAGTCTGAAGCAACTATATCACCTACTCAAACTCAGAAACCGCCAAAGAGCATTTCCAGTGAATATTACCCAAAATCCACTGCCTTTCAAAAGACATTTTTAAAGACAGTCAAGACTAAATACCATCTGAAATTCGGGCTCACTTTTCAGAAAACAAAATATTATAATTCTACATTTGAAAAAGGGCCTGGTGGTAGAAGAAACCCTTTGTAAGACATCAAAAAAATTATTTCCTCCCTGACTTTTTATAAATCTACTGACTCTTAATAGAGGCTTTCTGGGAGTTAGGTCTGCTTTCCTATATAATCTTAAAATGTCAGGAATAGATCACCTGCATTAGAATCAACCAGGATGGTGAGGGTATGGCCTGAGATCTCTGTATTTTATCAAGTGTCCTGTTTCTTGTTCGATCAGAGATTAAAAATAACTGCATAAGAGCATCCCATTCCAAGACAAGTATCATGTCAACTTCACCCCATCCTGCCCCTGAAATCTCCCACTATCTGACCTGGCTTGCTCCATACTTGTCCTGGCAAACTCATGACTCTGAAGGCACCACTCCACTCCATCCCTTAAACCCAAAGCTACAGCCCACATCTCTCTCCTGAGAACCCACAGGCACTTACAATCCACTACCCATCTTTGCCTCTCCTCTTGCAGTGGCTGTCTAGACCTTGGTGAATGGCACCATATACCTATCTGGTCACCCAAATTAGAAACCTTGGCATCAGCCTCCATTTATCCCTTTCTCTTAATCCCTTCCTACCCTCACAACCATGGCACCCATCAAGCTGCTTTGGAATCACCTGTAAAGTGCATAGTCTCCCTGTGAGACCTGGAGTAAGGGAAAGGTTGCAATCTTATCTGTCTAAATTACCATGACACTCCCAGAGCCTACCACACAGGTCCTGGCTTACAACAGGTGCCAAGTAAATGTCTGCTGAAAAGAAACCAATCATTTGCTGCACCGTTTCCTCTGCCTGGAAGCCTCCTCCTAGCACCTTTCTGGATCAGTTCTCACATGGGGACAAGCCTAGGCTGCCTAGTCGGAGTGGGTAACTCACCGTCTTTCATACTCCATGTCCTGATAGGGCCGTCGGGGGCTGCTGGGGCCCCTCCTCAGCCGCTGGCTCCGTTTCACTTCCCAGCCACCCCCGCTGCTGCCACCATGATCTGCCAGCCTGGGTGATGCCTCCTGTAGGAACTCTGGGGAGAGAGGAAGGAAAAAAAGGGGTCAAGGCGGTTGAGGCAGGGAGGGTCTCCTTGAGAAACCATTGTTGTCAAGACTTTTTGTTGTCACTTAGCCCAGGGATGTTGTTTCCCGACTCCTAATGCTCCTGTGGACCAGAATAGAAAGGTAGCCCCTACTTGGCCTGCTCTTTTCCTTTCCCCACAAATGTGAGGTTAGAGTCCACTGCCCCAGAAAGAGCAAGGCCTTCAACAGACAGGGAGCATTTTGCAGACCTGGTGGTGCCACCCATTCTGGGATGAGGGCTTTGTCATCTGAAACTGGTAGTCTGTTCAAGTCCAGAGCTACCTGCCCAGAAGGGCTTTCAGTGCTGAATGACTTGTTTGAGATCAGGCACATCATGCAGAAGCAAGACTTCACAACAGGAGTCCCAGTCCATGAGCCTCCAGGGGCCATTTCATCCTTCCAACAAAATGCTGGCTGACCCCTACAAGACAGCAGGAACCATGAGAGGCTTAGGGGGCGAAGGGGCTAAATTGGCAATGAGACAGCTGCCGCCTCCCTGGACTCCTGGCCAACACAGCTTTGTCCCTCACTCAGAACTGGCTCAGCCCTGAGCCCTGTGTTTTATGCGTAATCAGGTCCTAAGGCGGCTTTCTCCCCAGGGTAAAAGGAGCCCTTTCAAAGGCTG
This sequence comes from Pteropus medius, assembly GCF_902729225.1. Taxonomy (NCBI): domain Eukaryota; kingdom Metazoa; phylum Chordata; class Mammalia; order Chiroptera; family Pteropodidae; genus Pteropus; species Pteropus medius. The sequence continues at coordinate 1,229,156 of NW_024342542.1, read as the reverse complement.
TTCTGAACTACTGTCCTATTCTGCTGGGATGGAAGGGCAGACATTTCACCCAACCCCCAGGGCTACCAAAAGAACTAAGGAATTCCTGAGCCATGAGACCTGGCCAGGGGTCACCATGCAGTATCCGAGAATCTTCAGGCCCTGCCCTCTGTACAGGAATCGGGCAAAACCGAGAGGTAACAACACCTGCCCAACGCTAGGTTGCCACCACACCTTTCCTCCGTGTATATATACACACCAATTTTCTTTTCCTTCTCAAGCCACAGGGAACCAGAGTTACCTGCTCCCAGATGCGTAAGAGAATCACAACCAGGGGCCACATGAATAAGAGCCAATACAAAACACTTAGTACACTCTGGCAAAGGGGCCAGTGTCACACACTGGTATCCACAACAGATAAGAACCAAAGTCACAGACACGCGCCCCAAATAAATATGAGCCAAAATCACAGACATGAACCCGCAATAAATGACCATAAACACATAACGAGGCTCTCTTTCAATGGATGTACGTCATAGTCACAGATAAGAACCTCTTCAAAGAACCAGCAGTAAGTCACACACACATTCCTTGCATTCCCTCCCTACCCAGTAAGTGGGTTAAGGCCAGTCGCAAGAAGACTCCCTGTGAATAAGGACCTCTCCCCATGGATAGGGGCCAGAGTTAGACATGCACTCCAAGGATAAAGACCAGGGTCATACAGACGTTCTCCCTCCTACCCCTCCTAGGAATAAGGACACGAGCCACAGAACGCTTCCCCCATGGACAGGTAAGTACCAAAGTCACACAGAGCAGACAGCACGTCCCGGCCCCTATAGATAAAAGCCAAAGTCGCATACACCCGCTTTCTCACGGATAAAGTTCGGTGTCGCAGACACAGTAGGGCACAGTAGCCCACTCTCATCCGTCCCTCCCTTCCCCCAATCCGCGTGCACCTATCCAGTGTCCCGATCGCGCACGCGCCTCTGCTCTCAAAAGGGGGAATTTTTTTTTTAAAAGACAACCCATCCTGGGCTCAGACCATGCACGCATCCCTCGGTTGCTGCCTGCAGTCCGCCCTCGCTTTTCTTTCTACGCACACCTCTGCCCCTGGCCCCTTACCTCCGCCCCCAAGACCAGCGTAGACGCTCACCGTCTCGGCCCGGACTGTCAAGGGAGGGCTCCCTGACATCACCTCGGCCTGCCGCCACCTCCACCAACTCTCCCAGCTCAGCCGGAGCCGGTCCGCGCAACAACCAAGTCCGAGGCTGGAGGCAGAAAGGCGGAGGAGGCGGGAAGGAAGAAACGCCAAGCGCGCTGCCCTCCCGGGGAAATCCACTTCCACCTACACCCCGCCGGCCGCAATCACCAGCACAAAATGGCGACCAAGAGCAGGGAACCGGCGCTTCGACCACCATCCACCTACTGAGGGAGCGCGCTCGGTCTAGCTGCGTCTATTGGTCGCTGTCTTCCCTCGGCCAGCCCTGGCCCACTCTGATTGGCAAGCATCTGCCACCTCCCCATTCCCAGTGCGAACACCGCAAGTCGAGAAAAGGAGTAGCTATTGGCCAATCCGGCGAGGCCCGCTTTTTAGAAGCTTGGCTTCCTTCAAAGATGAAAGACAAGCGGAAGCTCCGCCCCTTCCCCAGAAGGCAAAGAAAATTCGGTGTGATTGGCTGGGAACTGCACCCACCCAAATGTCACCGCTTTCTTCTCAGCAAGGAAAGGAACTGATCGCTCAGGTAGAACAAACGTAGCCTGATCGAGAGGATTAGAGCAAGGTTGCTCTCTTGAGGCTGTGACAGTGGTGGCAGAAAAAGGGCTGCTCAGTATCCCAGTCATTTGAAAACAAAATCCGATAAGACTCGGGACCTTTTTAGTGCGGCAGGGGCGGAGCGACAATGATCGCGCTTAGGCTAACTGCAGCTGCGCCCAGTAGCATTTCCGTCCCCGCCCCTGAGAGCCTGCAGAATTGTCGGTTATGGCGGCGGGACTGTTAGGTTTGTGTGCTCGCCGCATTTTGGCAGTAGCGGCGACGCGAGGGCGCCTGGCTGCCCGGGTTCGCTGGGAATCCAGCTCCTCCAGAGCTGTGATCGCCCCGTCCGCTGTGGTGGGAAAGCGGGCACCGGAACCAAATATGCGCTGGCAGGAGGACCCAGATCCCGAGGACGAAAACCTCTATGAGAAGGTGAGAGGGAGGCGGAACGGGACGCCAGAAGGGTCAATCGGGGGCCAGCTGACGGGGCGCCGTGGAGGACGTTGTTCGTTTGCTGAGGATTGCGCAGCTGGTGAAATCCTTGAGATTTGGGAATTTCGCTTAGTTTATTTTCCTCCTTTGTCCAGTGATATCTTCAGTTAAGGTCCAGAGGCGAGATTGGCCTTATTTTGTAGACAGGTGCCAAACCTGAAGTGGGCAGTGCTCAAACCACTTAGAAGCAATATACTATAACAATAGTAATACTAAACACTTATAGGACGCTTGCTCGCTGCCGGTGTTCTAAACACTTTACATACATTAACTCATCTATTCCCAAACAACTCTATTTCGAAGTAGGTGCTATTAGCATACCCATTGTACAGATGAAGAAATTGAAGCACAGAGATGTTGAGTGGCTTGCTCAAGTTCTCATGACTGAATGTGTGGCAGAACCGGTATTTGAACTTAGGTCTACGAGGTCTTCTGTGCTGTGTTGATAGTAGAGACTCAAATCAGAACGCCTGGTTTGGAATACAGGCATTGACAGTTAACTCACCTGTGTGACCTTGTGCAAGTAACTTGGTGCTTCAGTTTCTTTGTAAAATGAGAGTATTAGGACACCTTCTAAAAAATAAAATACAACACCTGCTTCTTGTAATTAAGTGAGTCAAAATGTTCAGAACGGTATCTGGCACTTAGTACTCAGCATCAGAAGGTGTTTATTATTGACACTTTCCACCTCACTGGGATATTGTGAAATTCGTCTGTGAAAAGGCCTGGTATATAAAAGGTACTTCCTTAATACTCACCTCTGGTGGAGAGGCTTGGATATATAGGATGCTTGTTCATTCATTCATTCATTCATTCATTCTATAAACATGTATTGAAGGCCTGCTGTGTGCCAGGGCCCTATGGGGGCAGTGTGGAAATCAGATATAGCTCTTATACTTTTTTGATAGTGGAGAACACAGGAAATATGTAAAATACTTGGAAATGGTAATATAGAGTATATAATCAATCATATAAGATAATGTGATACAGAGGATCTGGTAAACTAATAAATGCTAGAAAGAACATTAAGCAAGATAAGTGGATTGAGAAATGACTTGAGGGTAGAGGGTAATTTTATTAGGTCGAACCATAGGAAATTGCCAATATTCAATCATTTTGACCTATGAAAATCGCAGTTTTCTATAGTTCAACTTAATAGACAAGGTGACTAAGGAATGCCTCCTAAGGGAAGTGATGATGAAGCCAAAACTTTGAATGAGGAGGCAGATCCAGCTATGACTAGCTCTGAGGGAAAGGCTTTTCAGGCAGAGGGAGTGCAAAGGCCCTGTGGTGGTAAGGAGCTTGACAAGCCCTAAGAACAGAAAGGAATTTAGGGAGAGAGGGGGAGATTGGTCCACGGTGAAATTGGGGGTGAGCTTATGCAGGGCCAGCATAAGGCTTCATGGAGCAGCAGGAAACCCTCATTGACATCTTCTTCTTCCACAGAATCCAGACTCCCATGGCTATGACAAGGACCCTGTTGTGGACATGTGGAACATGCGGGTCGTCTTCTTTTTTGGCTTCTCCATCGTCTTGGTCCTTGGCACCACCTTTGTGGCTTATCTGCCTGACTACAGGTACATGGGGTGTCCAAGAGAATGGGATGGTGTCCAAGAGAATGGGATGAGTGTGGGCAGAGGCAAGGGTGGAGGTTGAAGGGGATTCTGCCAGGAATCCTGTCTTGCCCCGTTGAGGAATGGGAGCGAAGGTTTGGATTGGTGTCCAGTGAGGTTCTCTCACATCTCCCCCCATGCTGCTGCCTCCAGGATGCAGGAGTGGGCCCGCCGGGAAGCTGAGAGGCTTGTGAAATACCGAGAAGCCAATGGCCTCCCCATCATGGAATCCAACTGCTTTGACCCCAGCAAGATCCAGCTGACAGAGGATGAGGACTAACTGGTTGTCTCGTGGGGCTCAAGAAGCACCACCTTCTCCACCCCCTGTCTGCCATTCTGCCCTCTCCTCACAGCACCTAATTAAAGGGACTGAAAGTCTGACTGGCTAGTGTTGATTTTGTTGTGAGGGGGATGTGGGAGTGGGGGTGTCAGGCCTAAAAGGGCCACTGCAGCCTTTTCTGAGTGTTCTAGTTAGCTATTGCTGTGTAACAAACATTCTAAAACTTAGTGGCTTAAAATGACAATTTAGTATTATCTTTCATGGTCTTGTGGTTGACTGGGCTCAGCTAGGTGGTTCTTAGTGTCAGACGGTGGCTGGTGCTGAAGTCAGCTTAACTGGGTTGAACATCCAAGATGGCTTCTTCACTCACATGTCTGGCACTTCAGTCTTCTTTCAGGCGGCCTCTCTCTATTCATAAAGCTTTCAGGTCCATCCTCCCCAACCCAAGGGTAACCACTCCCCCAACTTGTAACAATGTAGGTTAGGTTTGTCTGGTTTGGGACTTCATGTAAGTGCATTCATACATTTTTGCATCTGGCTTCTTTCATTTAGCATGATTTTGTGAGAAAGATCTGTGTTACATGATTGGTAGTTTGTCCATCCTCATTGTTCTATTCTTTTGCATTGTATAAATAGACCACACTTCATCTGTTCCAGTGTCGATGGGCATATGGGTAGTTTTCTGTTTGGGGCTATTAAGAATAATTCTTTTGTGAATAATCTTATACACACCTTTTGATGGACACATGCACTCATTTCTCTTGGGCATATACCAAGGAACGGAACTGCTAAGTCATGGGGTAGACAGGTAATTGGCTTTAGTAAATCATGCCAACTTTCCAGTCTATACTTCCCCCTGTGGTGAATGCCACATCCTCGTCATCGCTTGTTCATCTTTTTCATAATAGCCATTCTGGTGAATAGACTGCACCATTGTATGGCATTGCAAAAGGAATTAAATTGGCTCGGAATTCATTCCAGGGTAAACATTCTCATTAGAAAATCATCTGAGTTGGTATAATTCCAATTGTAAATGTTAATATTTGTAAGACAAGCCAATACATCAGAGATCAATTGCATGTGAATTAGAGGGGCGAGTCCAGGGCCAACCAGGATCCAGGCAAGGCAGTTTGGCATCAGCCATCATTGGAAGGGTTTGTTCACTCATTCACTCATTCATTCATCCAACAAATATCTACAGAGCACCTGTTGTGTCACAGGGGATACAGCAGTAAATAAAATAGGCAACAATCCCTGCCCTCTTGGAGCTGACTTCTTGTGTAGGAGACAGATAATAAATGTAAAGAATAACAATGTTGGATAATTTCTAGGTAAATGTATAATGTGATAAGTGTTGAGAAAAATGAAGCAGGAAAGAGTACTGTGTGTGTGTGTGTGTGTGTAAATTTTAGCTAGAGTGGTCAGGGAAAAGGTCTCACTGAGATGACATTTGAGAAAGACCTAGAGAAAGTGTCTAATTGAAGAGACAACTTTGAAACAAGAGCCATGATTGCTAGACAGTGGTTTAAGGCATATATTCTAGAACCAGACTGCCTGGATTCAAATCACAACATCCTGCATACCAGATGTGTGACTTTATGTTCCCATTTTCCTTCTCTATCAATTGGGGTTAATGGCATTAACTAAATCCTAAAAATATTGAGAAGATTAATCTGAGAGTGCTTATAACATTCCCTGACTCAGATTAGGTGTTTGTAAATATTGGTGGAGTGAACGAATCCTTAACATTCATGGAAGTTTTTTTTTTTTAATAAGTGCCCTAAAAAATGAAATTGTGGTAATCATCGTTTTGGGAATGTTCAGATTGTGTACCCAGAGTGGAAGGTGGTTTTGGAACCCTGGCCATCACCACTGAGAGATTTGGGGCCTGGTATTGAAAGTGGTGGTTCCTGAATACAAGGTTTGAAAAACTACTTAGGCCAGTTAGGGCCTTTAATAGTTGTCGGAAAAGCTGCAGGATTCTTGGAGCCAGTCTCAAAGGTAGGGAGGGTCTGGAGAACTCTGTCAGGGTCAAAATGAGTATCCAGGGTCTCAGCTGAAGTTTAGGGAAAGAGCAGCCATCAATTATGCCACGAGGTGTCAATTAGAGGTAGACCTCTGGGTGTCCTGAAATGCTGTAGCCTTGTCTTTTTATTCTCTTTCCAACTCCCTCATCTCCTTCAAGTCTTTGCTAAATGTCAACTTCTCAAAGAGGACTCCCTTATTTAAAATTCCAACCCCTCCTCACTATTCATTTTCTGTTTATTGTTGAGTTTTTCCTCTCCACAGGACACACAAACTGCATTGGGTGTTATTCTTTTAATTAAATATATATTTAATTAAATATATCTATTTTAAAAAATCAGACACATGCGCCATGCTAACAGGAATTAAAAATAAACTCTGTTGTTATTTTAATGAAAGAGAAAGAAGGAAGAAGAGAAGGAGGAGGAGGGAGGAAGAGGAGACAGGGAGGAAGGGAGGGAGAGGAAGGGTTGGAGAAAAATACACTCTAAATATGAAATGAGGCAGGACTGTGTGTCAGTGTGTGTGTGTGTGTGTGTGTGTGTGTGTTATTGTGTTATTGTGTCTTGGCCTTGTATGTGTATGCTGCGTCCTAATAGGTCCTAACAGATTCCATCTAAATGAAAAATATTCTATGCACACATTTGATGGCCTCTGCTTCCAACAAGATGCTAAGTCATATTTACTTCTGGGCCACCATTTTTTTCACCTGGAATCAGCTTTCTCCCTTTTCCAGAAAATTCCACTCACCCTACAGAGTGGCCTTTTTGGAGGAAGCTCTCATTTTGAAAAATCAAGCTCAGATGGGTTGGTTTGGGATCTGACCCTGAAAAAGACTTTTGATTAATAAAATTTACCATTTTTAGTTTAAAGTTTATTTTTCTGATATAAGTATATCTACGCCTTTTTTTAAACCATTTGCTTGAAATATTTTTTCCACCACTTTATCCTCAGTCTATATATGTCTTTAAATCTAAAGTAAGTCTGTTATAGGCAGCATATTGGTGGGTCTTTTTTTTTTTTATCCACTCAGCCATTCTATATCTTTTGATTAGAGAATTTAATCTATGTTCAAGGTAATTATTGATAGGTAAGGACTTAACTATTGCCACTTTGTTAATTGTTTTCTAGTTGTTTTGTAGATCCAGTGTTCTTGTTTCTTCTCCTGCTGTCTTTTTTTGTTTTTGATGTCTTTTGGTATCAGCATGCATTGACTTCTTTATCCTGTTCTTTTGTGTAATTACTACAGGTTTTTCCCTTGTGGTTACCATGAAGCTTACATAAAGTATATTAAAATTATACCCATTTTAAGTTTAACTTCAATAACATTCCTAAACTCTACAGTTTTACTTCTCCCCCTCACAATTTAGGTTATTGATGCATAGTTTGTATATATTTTTATGTTGTGTAACTGGTAACAGATTATTAGTTATGGTTATTTTTACTACGTTTATTTTTTAACTTTTTAACTAGAATTGTAAGCGAATTAAGCACCACCATTACCATATTACAGAATCTTACAGAATAGCTTTTCAAAGGACTTTATTTTTCCAGGCTCGTGAGAATTAAAAAAGAAGAAGAAGAAGAAGAAGAAGAAGAAGAAGAAGAAGAAGAAGAAGAAGAAGAAGAAGAAATTCTGACAGCTCCTTGATACCAAAGAAAGACAAACTTGAACAGAAAATCAAATAACCTGCCCATCCATGGTCATTTAATGTGATATAGAAAGAGCTGGAAAGAGCATTTCCTGTCTTGGCTTCTCTGCTTCTTTAGCTACTCAGCTGTGTCTAACTTGTCTAGAAGGTTAACATAAACTGAATTGTTATATGGTGCTCTTCCTAAAAAGGCATGATGGATTTCTTAGTATTAAGGTTCATTTTTAAGGTGGACACCCTGCATTTTCATATAGGTAGAGCTTAATGCCACCTTTATTTTAAAAAAAGGAAACTGAAGCTCAGCGAGTTTTCTTGCTTAGGTCTTGTGGCATGTTTTTGATAGAATTACGATCTAATATTTTTTCCTCTGTGTTATTTCTTTTCACACAATTACAACTACTTTCTCGTTAAAATTTAAATGTATATATTTAAAAAAAATCAGACACATGCTCCTACGCGGGTAAAATTTCCCACGCCGAAATTCAACGTGGGCGGTCTGAATGAATGCCAATACCTAAGAGCTAGATGAGAACACAAAAGTAGCCGAGCTCTGACTTAATCTTTAAAAGTGTTTTGGACCCGCCTCCAGGTTTTTGTTTTTCCTAATGCGGTTGTGCAGACTCCTTTTCCCACTGTGCACTTACAGTCAAGGAAACAAATACTGCCCTACGACCTCTCTTCTCTTCCTGGGCGAGACTGGTCACCGGAACACGACACCTTAAAAGGACCTGCAGAGAGAAGCAGGAATGGGCTCAGAGACTTTGCAGGCCCGCCTGTGTCTGTGCCCTTAGATGTCCGGGAAGAGGCGGAGCCAGTTGTGACAGATCTGTGAGCCAGTGACAACCCTGGGGTTAATCAGTTGTTCATCAGAGCGGTTTTGAACACCTTTAGAGGGTGGGTTCTCCGGCTGAAAGGGCAGCGGGTGGCCAATCAAGAGCTCTTGCTCCCGGGGTCCTGGTCATGCTGAGCAAGAGGGTGGAGGGCTGATTAACAAGGGCTGATTGACAAGCCCGCCTGTCAGTGAGCCGGGGGTCTGGACCTGGCCATCTTCCAGCACAGGGGGCGGAAGTAGGGGCTTGATTGATAGCCTTTCCAACCAGTGAGAACGTCTGAGCCATCCGGGCCATTCGTCTTTTGGCACGCGAGAATAGGGTCTTGCTTTGACTGATACGCTTATCACCCAATAAGCATGTCTACTTGAGCTGGGGGCGGGGCGACTGGTTGCAGAAAAGGCGGAGTCTTGTCCTTGACTGACCCTTGTTTAGCTGACCGAAGAAACCCAAATTGCACGTGTAGCTCCCACCATATCTGTTTTTAAAAAGGCTTATGATGCTTTAAAAAATTTGAAAATCACAACTTTAGAATGTGCTGCACAGAAACGGTGCCTTACAGCCCTTAGAAAAGGTGGTCTTGGGGATGGGGACCAGAAATAGAAGTGGTTCTCAGAAGCAGCTTAAGAGTAGTTGGCAGAGAATTGGAACTTGATTTGAGGTTTTAGGGTCTGTCTGAGAGACTGTGATGGAGGAGGTTGTCTGATGGAGGGTCTCTGGTGAGAGTGATGGGGGTGGTTCTGGGGATAATAATGGGGGCCCGTTGGAGATCAGTAATGGATGGTTAGTAGTTGATGTCAATCTGGGTGACCCATGTAGACACCCATAGTAAGGGCCTGCTCTCTGATGAGACCATCTGGAATTAAGTAGCTGATGGAGCCTGCACTACCCAGATCACTGCCACTGCCTCTTGGACATGGCAACATATCCGCCATCAGAGACAGGACATAGAGTAAAAGACACTAAGTGTCTGATGCAGACCATTTGCAGTCTGACAATGGTGCACCCAACAGTGGACCAATAGTCAAAGTATTTGATAGACATTTCATGCTTTCTACCATCAGCGGATATCTAATATTGTTGAACATTGAACGGCCTCCTCAAAAATGGACTCAAAAGGATTTCAGACTCCACTTCTCTCACTTCCTTCTGATCCATACACCTTAGTAAGGCAGTTTGGTCACTGAATGTGACTGTTCCCAGAAAGGAATCACTTCCTGGATAATGATCAGGATAAAAGGGGTGGGTTATAGAGACCAATTTTGAAAATTTGGGATTCTGACCTGCCATTCCTGGACATGATGTATATCTTTCCTTTCTCTCATAGCATCCCAGGCCAGACTAGTTGGTAACCCTCTAGGTGATAGCTCAGCTCCAAATATATCTAGGGAATTTGAACTTCTTTCTGGTTCAGTCACCTGGATACTCTTGTTGGATGGACATGGTCCTAGATCATAGGATTAGAGTTAGGCTTAAGGTTAGGATTCTCTTCTTGGATAGACACAGTCCTAGGTCATAATGACAATGGCCACTTGATTAAGTACACGCATCACTGAGTTCCCCTCCAGTGGCCCACACTGGCCAAGATAGAAGACGTAACAAAAACTCTGTAAGTTCTATAAAAATACCCTTGGCCCTCTTACACCCAGACCTTTAAGGTCTGGGTGCAAGTAGGGAATGATTGGATAAAAGTGAAGTTATAGGCACTGGGATGGAACACACCAAATTCATGGCAGTGGAAGGAGTGTAGTTGGGAAAGGAACACCTTAGACCCTGCGTGGTGAGAGGTGAGACAATTAATGCTCATTGTCCATGAGATAGAACACTACAGCATGATAAAACAATCACATGGTCTCCTGGAGTCAAACAGCAGGTACGGCTTCTAGTTATCATTTCCTTGGGATGACAAACACCAAAAAACTCATGTGAATATGGCTGGTTGTAAACTATTCCGCTGTGTTCGATGCCATCAGTGTCAGCTTATGAACACAGACCTCCCTCATGCCTGTACAAACACATGGGGCAGCACAACCTTGTTTAGATCTAATACAAATTCATCTCCTTCTGACACCTGAGTTGCCTCGGATTATGCCATGTTTAGCAATTGGGCTACAAGCCCTGGATGAGACCACTCATGGAACTTAACCAAACCAATGTAGTGGTAATCCCAATCAAGTTTAACAACAAATTCTGAATTGAAATGAACTGTGCCCCTTTGGGTTATATGTTTGTAAATGAGGGGAAGACTGGGAAACACAATGTCTCTCCATTGGAGATAGGATTTACTTTTGGACCCATGTATTGCCCCATTGTCATTATTGACAGTGACACCAAACATCTGCAAGTCAGTCTAAACACTTTGTGTGGGTTGCAGTATAACAGCCTGGCCATAGACTACTTTCTGGCTAAGGATACAGAGCCTTGACCAGTCATTACCTTGGCTATTTCTCAGGGTTGTGTGGACAGTGAGCAACCTTGAGGGATGAGGTGATGTCTCTCTCTGGGACAAAGAGCAGGCTGGATTCCTCAAGCTCAGTGTTTCTTGGCTATGATGTAAACCTACTGTGTGTACAGCATCCACCAAGGCCCCTCTGTGTCACTCCTGTGGGACTTGGAGGACATGGGGTGCCAACATGATGTACATGCTATCTCTGCTCCAGGAGACGCATGTCTTCTGTCAGCGTCTATAAAATTTGTTAGCTTGTAAGAGGGTAAAATCTCAGACATGATAAACATATAAAAGACCAGACAATCAAGAATTAAGGGATTGTTCTGCATGCTCTGATAATTCCTATAATTTGGCCATTGGCAGTTTTGGAAGGTCAGTAATTGGCTGCTGGTGCTGTCAGGGACGTGGCTCCAATGATTTGAGTCCCAAGGTAATTAGTTATTGGAGGCCTGGGAAGCTGCAGATTGAGGATCTGTGGCCGTCAATCACTGGGAGAGGGGCTGTAGCACTTGTGTTTATGTGGGCCAGTGATAAGTGACACTGATTGGGGTTTCTTTGGCTCCTTAATTGGATTCTTTGAGTGTCAGTGATTGCATCTATCACTGTGTGAATGGTGTTTGGAGATTTTGAAGGACACTGGGAAATAGAGCTGCCCCATGCCCCAGGTGAGAATGAGTCTTCGAGAAGATATGGAATTGGACTTTCCTTAGGTAATAGTCACCCTTTAGATTCAGACCTACTTGCATTTAATACTTAGCTCTATCATTTAACAAGTGTGTTAGAAAAAGCACCCAGTTTTCCCTCTTCTGTATAGGGAAAAGCCCAGTATAAGCCTAACTCTAATCCTATGATCTAGGACCATGTCCAACAAGAGTATCCAGGTGACTGAACTTCTTCTTCCTATGTGTCCCCTTTACTCTCACAAGGAACACTTCACTTCTGACACTTCTGGTCATCAAATGTCTGGAGGTTTCCTCCCACCAAGCAATTCTCTGTGACACCAGCTGAGTGTTCTACGATTTAACTCAATTCTGACACTATCTACTTGGAGATAGTGTCAGATCCCACAGGTTAAGGGCTCAGTCCTACAAGACTACTCCCACCCCACTTCAAATGCCAATCACAAGTAGTAGGTTCCTAGGTTATCCATAATTTCTGTCCAATTTGGCTGCAAATCAGAGGTTCCCACGACCTCCTCCTCAGGTTCAATTAATTTGCTAGAGTGGCTCACAGAACTCAGGGAAACATATAAAAGACATGATAAAGGATACAGATGAACATTCGGATGAAGAGATACATAGGGCGAAGTCTGGGAGGGTCCTGGGTGCAGGAGTTCTGTCCCCATGGAGTTGCAGTGTGTCACCCTCCCGGTGTGGATATATTTACCCACCTGGGAACTCTCTGAATCCCGTGCTATTGAGATTTTATAGACGCTTCTTTATGTAGCCATGATCATTATTAATTCTATTTCCAGCCCTTCTCCTCTTTCTGGAGGATGGGTGGGAGTGAGGTTGGGGCTGAAAATTCTAAGCTTCCAATCATGACTTGATCTTTCTGGTGACCAGCCCCCATCCAAGAGCCCACTAAGAGTCACCTCATTAGAACAAAAGATGATCCTAGTGCTCTTATCACTTAGGAATTTACAAGGTTTTCAGGAGCTCTGTGTCAGGGATGGGGTCAAAAATTAAATATTAGAACAAAAAATGCTCCTAGTGCTCTTACCACTTAGAAAATTACAAAGACTTTAGGAGCTCTGTATCAGGAACTGGGGGGCAGAAACCAACATGTATATTTTCTATTATTTCACACCAGTATAGTCTGACTTTGGTTAAATTCCTTATTCTTTCTGAGCTTCAGTTTCCTTATTTATAAAATGGAGATATTACATCATATAATACATATAGTATATAATATGTATCTTAGCATTATTGTGGAAAATCCTCAGCATTCCATAGTGTAAGACCAAACACAATTTGGGGAAATAGGGATAATAACACTCTGGGACACACTCCTATTAATTCAGGACTTGGGGGTGAGTGGGGACACAGTGTGGGTGGGGAGTGGCTTTTGATGAAGCAAGTCTGTAGCAAAGTGCAGGGTGCACACATGCCCACTCTCTGTGGTAAATCTGAGCTCCATGTGTCCTACTAGGTTCTGCGATTTGACTCAGAGAAAGGCCATCATAGAAATAATCTTGATGATGATCTGGTTTTCAGACCAGGTAGGTATCTGGGAAGTTTTAAATTTTGTTAGAAGAAGGTAGGCTGAGTAGGTTCCCCAGGATGTGCATTAAAATGTCCAGGAGCTCTGTTTTAAGAGTCCATGACATTGTCACCATGCAGTGTAAGCTCGTGAGCCTCACAGATCCACTCCCCTAACAATCACTGACCCAAGGACCACTAATGCTTATACTTTTTAATTCTTCTTCTGGTCTTACTGAACCAGAATCTATGATACAATAATGAAGAGAAATACTGATAGTAGAGCCCTTGTCTTTTTCCTGGTTTAAAGGGAAACTTGCAACATTTCCTATTGAGAATGATAGGTTTTTTTTTTTTTGGTAGAGACTCTCTTCAGGTGAAACAAGTTCCCATTTCTTCCTATTTTGTTAATTTAAAAAAAATTATAAACGGATGCTAAAATTTGTCAATGTTTATTCTGTGTCTTTCTTGGCAATCACGAGTTTTGTCTTTTAATTTGTAAATATGATAAATTATATTATTAAATTTTCCAATAATAAACCAATATTGCATTCCAGGGATAGACTCAGCTTGTTATGATATATTATCCTTTTTATATATTGTTAACATTTCATTTAGGATTTTCGCATCTATGTTCATGAATGAGACAAACCTGAATTTTTTTTTTTGTTATTTGCAATGCTATCTGTTATGAGTTGAGTTGTACCGCCCCCAAAAGATGTTGAAGTCCTAACACCCAGTACTTCAGAATGTGACCTTATATGGAAATAGTGTCATAGTACATGGAATTAGTTAGGATGAGATCATACAGGAGTAGGGTGGGCCCCTGATCCAATATGACTGCTGTCCTTTTAAGAAGACAGCCATGTGAAGACAGGAGACAGAGGAAGAATACCATGTGATGACAACGCCAGAGACTGGAGTTACATAGCTGCACGGCAAGGAACACCAAAGATTGCTGGCAAACCACTAGAGGCTAAGAAAAGACAAGAAAAGATTCTCCCCTACAGGTTCCAGAGGAAGCATGGCTTTGCTGACACCTTGACTTCAGACTTCCAGCCTCCAGAACTGAGGCAATAAATTTCTGTTGTTTTAAGCCACCCAGTTTGTGGTATTCTGTTACCCTAGGAAATGAATACACTATCTTCACAAAACGAATTATGGATTTTACCCTCTTTTTTCTATTTTCTATAAGAGTTTATACAGCATTAAATGATCTGTTCTTGAATGTTTTATAGAACTCGACTGTAAAGCCACCTGGGCTTACTGTTTTCTTTGTGGGAAGATATTTCTTGAATGAGAAATAAACTCTTCATCACCTGCTATGTGTTTCAACCACTGAAGATACAGATGTGAACAAGATAGGCAGAGTCCTTGCCCTCTTGGAGTTACCATAGACAGAAAAAATATTCTGAAGATAAACATTTTTTCATATTCCATTGGTAATGTCCACTAGTTATATACAGAGTGAAATGATTACCACAGTCAAGCTAATTAACATACCTCCTCATGTAGTTACCTTTTGTGTGAATGTGTGTTAAGAGTCCCTGAGATCTCCTCTCAGCAAATTTCCAGTATACAATACAGAATTATTAGCTATAGTCGCTATGCTGTACATTAGCTCTTTAGAACTTATTCACCCTACATAACTACAACTTTGTATTCTTCGACCATCATCTCCTAATTTCCCCCACTTCCTCACCCCTGGTAACTACTATTCTACTCTCTGCTTCTATGGATTCAACTTTTTTACATTCCACACAAAAGTAAGATCATATATTTTTTCTCGTGGGTCTGGCTTATTTCACCTAGCATAGTGTTCTCTAGGTTCATCCATGTTGTCATAAATGGCAGAATCTCCTTTTTAAAGGTTGAATAATATTTCATTGTCTATATGTACCACAATTTCTTTATTTAATAATCTGTCGACAGATACATGTTTCCATGTCTTGGCTATTGTAAGTAACGCTGCAATAAATATGAGAGTGCAGGTTTCCCTTTAAGTACTCATTTCATTTCCTTGGGAAGATGTCTAGAAGTGGGATTGCTGGAACATATAGTAGTTCTATTTTTAATTTTTTAAGGAACCTCCATACTGTTTTCCATAGTGGCTGTTCTAGTTTACATTCCCACCAAGAGTGAACAGTGTTCCCTTTTCTCCATATCCTTGCCAACACTTATTTCTTGTCTTTTTGATAATAGCTGTTCTAACAGGTGTAAGACGGTATTGTGGTTTTGATCTGCATTACCCTGATGGTTAGTGATGGCTTTCTCAAGGCGCTAAGGATCATAAGTACTCACTTCATCTGTTTACCATCTCGTAGTTCTTGGCTGCTGCCTGTTCACTGCTTAAAATCTGTTGTTTCATTCATTTTGTCATGTTTCTTTGGTTGTTTCAGGTGGGAGAGTAACTCTGTCCCTGTTCACCTTTGATGGAAGCAGAACCAGAATCATACATTTTTCTCCAATAAACCTCTCAATATGACTTAGAAGAAATCTAGATAAGACTAAGCAAGTTACTTTCAAATAACTTGGGCCCTAGAAATTTTTTTTTAATTAAAATTATTGAGGTGACATTGATTAATAAAATCATATTGGTTTCAAATGTACAATTCAATACTACATCATCTGTATATTGCATTGTGTGTTCCCCCACCCAAAGTCTAATTTCTTTCCATCACCATATATTTGACCCCCCTTTACCCCTATCTACCTTCACCCCTTCCTTCTGGT
>NW_024342542.1:1143324-1213135 GCF_902729225.1 Pteropus medius | reverse complement strand
CTAATTTCTTTCCATCACCATATATTTGACCCCCCTTTACCCCTATCTACCTTCACCCCTTCCTTCTGGTAACCATGAATCCACTGTCTGTGCCTATAATAAGTCTCTGTTATGTTTGTTTGTTGCTTTCAGTTTTATATCTCACATATGAATGAAGTCCTATGGTTTTCAACTTATTCTGACTTATTTCGCCTAACATGATATTCTCAAGATCCATCCATGCTGTGGCAAATGGCAATATTTCATCTTATGGCTGAGTAATATTCCATTGTATATATGTACCACATCTTTTTTTTATCCTATCTATCTATCTTTATATATCAAAAGACACTTCGGTTATTTCCATGTCCTATCCACCATTAATAATGCTGCAATGAACATCAGGGTGCAAATATCTTTGTGGATAAACGTTTTCAGGATTTTTGGGTAAATACCCAGAAGAGGGATTGCTGGATCATATGGTAATTCAATTCTTCATTTTTTTGAGGAAACTCCATACTGTTTTCCATAGTGGCTGTACCAATTTACATTCCCACCAGCAGTGTACGAGGGTTCCTTTTCTCCCACAACCTATCCAACACTTGTTATTACTTGTCCTGTTGATAATAGCCATTCTAACAGGTGTGAGATGGTATCGCATTGTGGTTTTGATTTGCATTTACCTAATAGCTAGTGAAGTTGAGCATCTTTTCATATATCTGTTGGCCATTTGTATGTCTTCTTGGGAGAAGTGTCTGTTCAGGTCCTCTGCCCATTTTTTTGATTGGACCATTTTTTTTTGTTGTCGTTATTGAATTATATGAGTTCTTTATATATTTTGGATATTAGGTCCCTATCAGAGGTGTCATTTGCAAATATCTTCTCCCACTCGGATAGTTGCCGCTTTATTTTGTTGATAGTTTTTAAAAATCTTAATTAGATTAATACAAATCTAAATGAAACTAAGTACTTTATATGAAAAGAAACACAGAATCACACACTCTTCTTCAGAGTAACTTCTCAATACCAGATAGAATAAATCTAGTGAAACTAAGCCATTTGTGTGCAAATAACTTAGAATCACACAATTTCCCTAAACTTCTTAAGGTGAGTTAAAGTAAATCTAGGTGAAACTAAGAGTTTTATTTTAAAACATAGTCGGAATCACAAATTTTTCTCGAAAGTAATATCTTATGGATGGCTAGAGTAAACAAAGATGAAACTAAGCTGTATATGTACAAAATCACCAAATCGCACATATTTCTAAAAAATAATTGCCTATGGCGATTTAGTGCAACTTAGAATTAAACATTATGAATGAAAACAAGCTTAGATAACACAAACTTCTCAGAATTAATTTCTCAATCCAAGTTAGGGCAAACCTAAATGAAGAGAAGCAGTATGTTTTAAAACAAGCTCAGAACCTCACATTCTTTGCCAAAGAAACCAATCCTTGAAAGTTAGAGCAAATTTAGATTAATCTAAATAGTAAAAGTAAACATGTGCCCAGAATCACACGCTCTCCTCCAAAATAACTTCTTATTGTGAGTTAGAGCAAATTTAGATGAAACTCAGCAGTATTTGTGAAGACAAGTTCGGCGAAAACAATATTAAAATAATACATTCTTCTTAAAAGTAACTTCTTATGGATAACTAGAGCAAGTCTTATTATAAACAGTATATGTAAAAACAAGGTCAGAATAATACATTTTCCTAACAAAGTCAGCATTAGGGTTAGGTTTACGGATAATATTAGTGTCAGGGTTATGGTTACTTTTAGGATAAAGGTAAGGGTCAGAGTTAAAGAAAGTTAATTTCATGATTAAGATTAGGGTCAGGTTTGTGGTTAGAGTTAGAGTGAGTGTCAATTTCAGAATTAGTGTCAGGATGACTCAAGTTTATTGTCGGGGTCAGGATTAGTGTTATATTTAGTATTAATATCAGGGTCAGGTTTGGGGGTAGATGTAGAGTTAGGTTCTAGGTGATGGTCAGTGTTCTGGTTAGGTTTAAGTCATGGTCAGGTTGATGGTTAGAGATATGTTTAGGGTAAAGATTAAATTTAGGGTTAAGTTAGGAGTTTAGGGTCAGATTGAGGGTCATGGCCAGGTAATGTTTAGGATTTAGTTTATGGTTAGCTTTAGGGTTAGGAGTTCTAGTCGGGTTTAAAAGCAGGTTTAGGGTG
Organism: Pteropus medius; assembly: GCF_902729225.1. Lineage (NCBI taxonomy): Eukaryota > Metazoa > Chordata > Mammalia > Chiroptera > Pteropodidae > Pteropus > Pteropus medius. The sequence goes on along the minus strand of NW_024342542.1, from coordinate 1,210,974 downwards.
GGAGGAAAGGAAGAATGGGGTAGATAATAGAGACATTGTTCATCCCTCTTGTGACCAAATCAAAGTTGTGACAGAAACAAGGAGCAAACAGCACGTAAAGTTGCCTGGGATCTAAATGAACAGAAGCACTACAACTAGGGAGAGAACCTGCAATGGTAGAAGGTAGGAGCGGGTGAAGACATGAGGCTGCCCAGTCCTGAATGGCTAAGTGGGACAGAGGCTGTGGCAGCAGCAGCCAGAAGCTGCGGATGGCTCTTAAAGGGGCCGTGACTGTGAGTGGACTTTCCCAGTGATGCACCAGCACCTGGTCGGCTACATGGGGCAGGGGGGCACTAGAGACTTACATGGGGACACTGAGTTGTCGGAATAAGGGCTGGAGGCAAGGGCCTCTCCCAGGTAGAAGTGCTGGCGGTATCCATTGTTCCTCTGTGGAGCCCTTCCCCCTCTCAGTGTGTGGACTCAGTGCTGTCATCGTGGAGATGTCATCAAACTGGATAACAGAGGTTGCTCTGCCCAGAGATTCCCTGAAACTCTGCCTCCCTCAACTTGTGGCTCCACCAAAGCCACATCCAGTTGTATCCTCGACGAGTCTGGTACTCCTTGCTGAGCAGCACCAAGACTCACACTGGTGGCAGCAGGCCTCAGTTTCTGGCATGGCCTCTTGAGGCAACTATAAGCACAGCATCTGGGGATTGCTTGCTGAATCTTAACAGGTGGCCCTGGAGGGGCACAGGCTGGGGCTAACCTTGGCCTGGAGCTTAACCCCTCTCAGGACTGTGCCACTGGATACCTACTGCACAAAGCCACGCTAATAAGACCATGAGACTTAGGAGCTTTGCTTAGTACATAGAAACAGACACAGAAAGGCAGCTAAAATGGGAAGACAAAAAAGCAGAAACCATATGAGAGAACAGAACAGAGATCCAGATATAATGGAGTCTAGCAATCTAACAGATTCAGAGTTCAAAACTCTGATTATAAAGATGCTCAATGAATTTAGAGGAAGAGTAGATGAATTCAGTGAGAACTTTAATAAAGAGATATAACACATAAAAATGGAAATTATAAAAGCAAACCAGTCAAAAATGAAGAATACATTATCTGAGATGAAGAGTATATTAGAGGGAATCAACAGAGTGGATAAAGAAGAGGATCGAGCCACCAATACTGAGGATGGGGAAGCTAAGGACACTCAATCAGAATGGCAAGAAAAAAGAAGCCAAGAGTATAATAATAATTTAAGGAGCCTATGGGACACTATTAAATGCAAAAATATCCATGTCATTGGGGTACTTGAGGGAAAACAAGATGTTGAAGAACTATTTGAAGAAATAATGATGAAAAACTTCCCTCACCTGGTGAAGGAAATAGACATACAAATCCAGGAAGCTCAAAAAAGAGTCCCAAAAAAGATGAACACAAAGAGACCCACACCAAGACACATTATAATTAGAATGTCAAAGGTTAAATACAAAGAGAGAATCTTAAAAGCAGCAAGAGAAAAGCAGTTAGTTACTTACAAGGGAGCACCCATAAGACTGGCAGCTGATTTCTCAAAAGAAACTGTGTGGGACAGAAGGGCAAAGCTATCATTTAGAGTAAAAGGACAGATAAAGAGCTTCCCAGACAAAAATAAGCTAAAGGAATTTATCAACACCAAGCCAGTATTATAGGAAATGTTGTAGGGACTTCTTTAAGAAGAAAAAACATGTATCAAAAACAAGAATAAAGAATGATAATAACTACATTCCTATCAACAAGCACCTCAAATGGAAAAGAATTAAGTGCTCCAACCAAAAGATAGAGTGGCTGAATGGATAAGAAGATAAGACCCCTACATATGCTGCCTACAGGAGACTCACTTCAGATTAAAAGACACACACAGACTAAAAGGAAGGAGATGGAAAAAGATATTGCCTTGATGGACCTAGACAGTATTGCACTAAATAAAATAAGTCAGATAGAGAAAGATAAATATCACATGAATTCACATATATGTGGAATCTAAAGAACAACAAAAACAGAAATAAACTCATAGATAGATACAGAGAATATTTTGAGGGCTACTAGATGGAAGGGGGGTTGTGGGGATAGTGAAAAGGGCAAAGGGATTAAGAAGTACAAATAGATAGTTACAAAATAGACATAGAGGTATAAAGTGTAGTATAAGGAAAATAGTTAATGTAATAAATATGTAAGGAGGAAGAGGGGTTCTAGATTTAGCAGGATCACTTTGTGAGTTATATAGATCTCTAATCACTGTACAACTGTACAACTGAAACTAATATATTATTGTATGCCAACTATAATTGAAAAAAATCTCACTGAATTGTACAATGTAAATATGAGCAACTAATTGCCTATTATATTTCAATAAAGCTGAAAAAAATTAAAGCAGGTTTAGGGTTATGATTAATGTGAAGTTTGAGTTCATGGTCTGAATCAGTGTTAGGGTTAAGTTTAGGTTGAGTTCAGTGTTCAATTGTTTGATTTCAGGGTCAGGGTTAGGTATGGGTTAGAAACAGGGCCAGGAAGTTCCTTACTTGAGGTTGGTTAGCTAGCTGGCTACAATTGGGGATTGGGATCACTCCAGTTCCACAGTAGACCTCTTTTAAAAAGTCTCTGAACACTCTGTGTTAGCCTCCATGGAATTCCCAGAGATGTCCTTCACCTCTGCATCCTCTGCATAGGTCCCTAGGTGCTCCCGATGCTGATGATCCTGCTTCTTCTTGACCTCTCCAGGTTAAGATTGGGGATCAGAGAACAACAAAGACTGTATTAGACAGTTAGCTATCTGCAGGTTGGAAGCACAGTGTTGGGTTTCATATGGCTTCTGTCTGCTAAAATTCTACCTAAAAGACTTCTTCTTCCACTGCAGAGACCCGTAGGGGCTCATCCATTCATTCCAGACGCTATCTGATTTCTCCCAGCTGATAACCAAGGCAAGAGGCCACTAGGTTGCAGTAGCATGATTAATCTCCTGCAGTTGGACAAGTTTGGTCTGGAGGTAGGGACCAACCCTGAATGTCAGGGCATTCCTCCAAAAGGCCTCTATACCCTCTGCAGAGGCCCCAGAGGCTTCTGGTGCTGGTCCTTCTGGTCACAGAGTGGGAACCCAGGGCCCAGCAAGCCTATCCTCTGTGGAAGTCTCCAAAGAGCTAGGTGCCTCAAAGTGACCTAAAAGTCCTCTGCACCCTGTGTGGAGACCCACAGGAGCCAAGCAAGTCAATCCAGATTCCAGAGTCAAGCTGAATAAATCAATCAACCTTCCAGACCATGTCATCAGAATGACAATGTCAAGTGGCTACCTGGCTAAAGAGAGTGGAGCTTAGATGAAGTTTCCAAAAGTCCCCATTCTATGGAAGTTTCCTCTGAAAGATTTGTTCACCCTTTACCTTGGCCCCTGGGGTCATCCCATGGGATTCCACTGCTCTTCAACCTCTCCCTTATGATAAACTGGGTCATAGATCCCTGTTAGTTATTGGAAGACCAGCTAGATACAAAGAGGGGGTCACCTGGGGCTTTGGATCTCTCCAGGTCCTGTAGTGCCCCTCCTGAAAGGTCATTGCATTCACCAGGGAGAACCTGGAAGATGACTTGTGCCATTCTCATTATCTCTTTCCTCTCCTGCACAAAAGATGAGTGCCCAGGTTTAGTCTGTGTATCTAGCCAACTGTTGGGGTAGCATGTGCTGGCATTTGGGTTCATCCCTTTTCTCCAGTGGGCCCTTCCTAAAAGGCCTCTGCACCCTTGTTGTTTGCTCCTGAGGTCATCCCACATCAGTTTCACTGCTCTTCAACCTCCTGTACCCAAGAAATGGGGCTTCCAGGTGCCCGGGTCACTATCTAAAAACCAACCAGCCACAGAGGGTGGGAAGGTCCTGCTCAGGGTTGCTTATTGTCCCTGGTTTCCCTAGGATCATTTCTAAAAAGACTCTGTACCCTCTGTGGAAGGCTCCAGGGTCGACCTCTGCCTATCTCTCTCCACTCCTTTCTCCTCTGCATGAGAAACGATATTGAGAAATGATATCATGAAATGCTCTGTTGAGGTCAGGTGACTGGACAGCTTTGGTGACTACTTGTAAAAGTTGGGACTTAGCATCTGCAGTGAAAATTGGAGACTTCATTTCAGGGCTAAATGAGGACTTAGATTCTGAAGCTGAAATTGGGACTTGGCCTTTGGAGGGGGAATTGGGGAACCTAGTTGCTCATAGCACAAGTTAGGATTTATTCTTTTAAGGCAGAGGTCTCAACTTGATTTCTGGCAGAGGATGTCAAGACAGTCTCTTGAGGGAGAGGTTGGAACTTAGTCTCTGAAGCAAAAAGTAGGAGGTAGGTTCTAGGGCTATTAATGTGGAGTTAGCCTCTTGAGGGTGAATGGGGAGGTAGTGGTTGGCTGCATAGGTTGGGAGTTGGGATTTGGCAGAAGGAAAGATAGGATTTAGTGCTTGATACAAGGAGTCTGGTGTTAGTGGCTGACCTAAGGACCTTGGACTTAGTGTCTGATGGGTACAGGTCAATGTCCAGAAGTGTAAAGGGTCTGTGATTTTACCATATTTGTAATATAACAAGCTATCCCATTTCATGGATGCAAACAGAAGACAAGAGACTCTTGGGTCAGAGATAAAGGACTTTACTATTCACAGCAAAAGCAGTAGCCAGAGTGTCAGCAAGACATTGAGCTGGTTCTCCAAGGAGGTAATACAGGTGGGCCTAGATGCATGCCTGTACACATAGTGGGTTGTGTTAGGAGAGGAATACTGATGTGAGGGATTGATTGCTCTTATAATGAGCAGTAACAAGCCTGCTTCTTGTCTGGAAGGAAATATTATCTCATTTCTCAAGGAAGCTGGCTAAAAACACAACTCTGAAAAATGGCCTATGTAGAGTGGTCAGGGTCTTGCGTTCTTGCATGCTCAGCAAGAAATGTGCAGAGACTTTCAGGGATAATGGCAGAGTGCTTTTGGTAAGTCATATTGACCAGATGGCCTGCTTCATGGCTTGACAAGATGTTCTGATTTGGGGGTTGACCTTAAGTCTAGGTTCAGAAGGTTGACCAGATGTCTTGATTTGCTGTCAAGCAGATGTCTTTTTAGAAGTTTGGTTGACTAAATACCATTTGGAAAATTGGCTAGAAAAGACTCAGGTAGTGCAGGGGGTTTAATGTTTGTCAGGCAAGAGGCTTCCACCACCAGGGAAGGAGGCTAGAACCTGGATCCCACTAGTTGAGGCTCTGGGTCCAGGGGTGCTGGAGAGAGTAGCGGAGCCACTCTGGGGGCCTGGGTCACCTGAAATTCCAGGGGATTTCCTCCTCAGAGTCCTCAGAATACTCTATCTTGGTCCTTGGAGCTCCTCAGCCATTCCACCATTCTTACTACATGGAAGTGACTGGGTAAGATGGCTAGCCAGCTGTAGTGGAAGGAGTGGGGTGAAGGTGCCTTATTCTGTGCTTCAGATCATCCCTAGTCTCCTGATAGTCTATATCTTCCTTGGAGCCTTGGGTACCTCCCATTCCAGCCCTGCTGCTCTCTGAACTCCCTGATTGCCAAAGGCTGTGTGTGTGTGTGTGTGTGTGTGTGAAGTTAAAAAAAAAATTCATGAGATCAAATATGCGGGGTGTATAAGATAACTAGTCATCCCAATTTGGGGGTGTCCTGAGATTTAGCGCTTTTAAAAAAAGAAGACTGAATTAAAAGAAGAAACTCACTTCAGATATAAGTACTGTAAAAGTAAGAGGATGGAAAAATATATGCCATGCAAACAGGAACCAAAAGAAAACTGGACAAAGTAGACTGTAAATATATAACCTGAGTAACCCCATAATTACTAAGGAAAGTTTAAAAACTTTCTGAAAAAGAAATATCCAGTTACAAATGGTTTCACTGGTGAATTTTTTCAAATATTTAAAGAATGAATAATAATAAATATACACAGTCTTTTCCAGAGAATAGAAAAGGAGGGAATACTTCCTAACTCATATTACCCTGATATCAACAGCAGACTAAGACAGTAAAAATAAAGAAAACTAGAGACCAATATCTTTGATAAACACAGATGCAAAAATTCTCAACAAAATATTAAAAGATTGAATCCAGCAATTTTTAAAAAGAGTAATACACTACCACCAAGGGTGGTTTATCTTGCTAATGCAAAAAATCTATTATAGTAACGTTTAAAGAAGAAAAACTACATGATCATATCAATAAATGCAGAAAAAGCATTTGATAAAATACATACCAAACAATAATAATAATACGAAACTCTCAGCACATTAGACTAGAGGAGAACTTTCTCAACCTAAAGAAGGGCATCTACCAAAAAAACAATCAAACAAAAAGACAAATCCTACAGCTTATATCATGTTTAATGAAGAAAGACTGCATGCTTTTCTCCTAAGATTGGGAAACAAAGCAAGGATTCCCACTCTTCTATTTCTTTTCAACATAGTTCTGACAGTCTTGGTCAGTGCAATAAGGCAAGAAAAAGAAATAAAAATATGCATATTGGAAAGGAAGAAATAAAACTGTCTTTATTCACAGAAGATGTGATTATATAACCAAAGAATCCCAGAGAAGCTACAGAAATACTCTTAGAACTATTAACTATTAAGTGAGTTTAGCAAAGTCATCAGATACAAGGTCAACTTACAAACACCAAACATACTTTCATAAATGAGCAATGAACAATTGGAAACAAAAACTTTAAAAATAATATCTACAATAGCTCCAAAAAGTGAAATGCTTGGATATAAATCTATCAAAATGTGTACAAGATCTGTATGCTGAAACCTACAAAATACTGATGAAAGAAATTGAAGAATGTATACCAACTACAATTGGAAAAAAAAAGAAATCAAATAATTGGAAAGACATGCTGTTTTCATGGATTATAAGACTCAATAAAGATACCAAGTCTCTCTAAATTATTCTACAGATTTAAAGCAATTCCAATTAAAATTGCAGCAGGTTTTTTCTAGATATAGTCAAGCCTATTCTAAAATTTATATAGAAAGTCAAAGGAACTATAACAGCTAAAACAATTTCAAAAAGAACATATAAAACAGAAATCATGCTAGCCAATTTTAAGGCTGATTTATCATGATAGATACCAGATCAGTGGTTTCCTAGGGATGAGGGCAGGCATATAGAGGGACCAAAGGAAAGGATTACTAAAGGATACAGGGAAAGTCTTGAGATAGTAAATAAATTTATTATCTTGCTTATGGTGATGTTTTCATTAATGTATGTATATACATATACACATGTCTTTATACATATATGTTATAATGTATATGACATATACATTATGCCAAATGTATCAAATTGTATACTTTAAATATGCATAGGTCAATTATAACTCAATAAAGCTATTTTTAAAAAATATTCTTTCCAAAGTGATATATTACTTTTGCATCCATTGGGTGGAATTTGGAACCATGGATTTTGCCAAAGTATTTAATTCTTATCCTCTAGCAATATCAAACCCACCTGTCACCCCTTGTTAAAAACCTCTACCTTTTAAAAATTGTAAATAAACATTGAACCCTGTTATAATATTATTGCCTCAATTTTTTTGTAAGTGGATTGAAATATCAGCTTCAGAATTTTCTAGTTGCCTTCAAAGTTTCTTCTAGTAGCAAAAAAGGCCTGTGACTTATCCTGCATAAGGATAAGGAGGAATTCCTTTGACCCCCAGGCCAGTTATCTGTTTACAAAAAAAAAAAGGAAAGAGAGAAACTGTGATAAAAGGTAATTCATGAGTATTTCTCAAAAGCATTTTTATGATTCATCTTATGTACTTAGCCACCTATTATTCTTGTTTTATTTCCTATCACAAAAAGGAATTGCTTGATTAAGTACTTATGGTCTAACCCGATTATTCACACAGATAATAATCCAAATGGCAAACATTTGCAACTAACATGGATTTAAAACTGAATTTATTTCTATCATCTTCCCAGCTGTTAAAAAAGGGGTTTGAGCCAGATGATTTCTACATTTCTTTTTAGCTCAAAAGGTCTATAATTTTCATTGGTGTTTGCTTTATTGCAAAAAAGTTAAAAACCTGAAAATATTCTTGTGACATCAGACAATCAACTAATCTTATAAACATGTTTCAATTACTGTTTTCCTAAGCCCATTCTAATGATTTATAGAATTTCAGCAAACGCTACTGAAGCAAAAAAAAAAAAAAATTAAAGTACTGTACAGAGGAGGCTAAACATATTGTCCTGGACTTCAGATAACTTCCAGTTTAGAAAAATCTAAATAAACTGTTTTTAAGTGTAGCATGATGAGCTTAAAATGTTAAATAGAATTAAGTTTTGGAAGTAGGAAAAAGCACGGGTCACTTAGTTACTTAACAAAGGATCTCCCACTTCACCCGTAAAAGAAAAGAAATAGCAAGATCACCTTGAAAATTCCACCAGCTTTAGGTTGTCGAATAAGCCCCTCAGGGTCCATTCCATCCCGGGCACAGGTCACATACATTTCAGAGTAATCTTTCCCTCCAAAGCAGCATGAGGTTGTTTTATCAACAGGCAACTTCACAGTTTGAAGTCTTTTCCCTAGAGCACCACATATTTTATTTAAAGTCTACTTCTAGCAAATTTCCAACCTGAGAAAGCTTTCAGGACCTCTTGCAGAGGTAATAGGGAAGTTCAGAGAAAGTGGTGGAGGTCAGATTGTGATCATGTATTTAACCTACCTTCCCTGACAATTTATTTATTTTGAGCAAAAAGACTTACCTCCACAGGAAAAGAAGTACTGACTATAAATTTGGGGCCATATCTTTGGCCTTTATTTCCAAAATAATTTAATTGAGACCTTTGAATATATCGCTGTCTAACTTTATTAGTAATGAAATGTCTCCAGTCCCTAGTGTCTGGTGTTTTCAAGATATGGCAGGGATTTTCCATTGTGTTGTGGGCCTACCTGTCTCAGGATCTAAACGAATCACTCTTCCTCCATTGTAACAGGCCACCCAGAGTTTCCCATCAGCATCAATACACATTCCGTCTGGGATTTGTTCTTCTTTTTCCAGCCTGTAAACACTTCTGCGGTTGCCTATGGTTAAAAACAAAACAAAACAAAACACACACTCACACACACACATGCACATGCACGCACAAGCACACCAAAACAACAGGCCACTCAATACTGAGCATCAAACAATGAGCGATCAAGCTGATTATAAATACTGATCACTTCTGCTTATCCAAGGTCTTGTCTGTGGGCACAAAGGACTTTTACCACATGATTTGGGGTGGAGTCATTCCCTTTAGTTTGGGTACAGACATGTCTATCTAAGCTTCCAGAGGAGGAGAGAAAAAAGAAAGCAAATTCTTAGTAAAATACCAATAGATTTTTTTGAGACTGACCTAAACTGAAGCCTTGCATGCCCACCTTAGATACACTTCAGTCTGTGGTTAGACCTTTGATGTTTTACTTACAAAAATGCTTACTTTGATTAACTCTATGATCTAGAAGGCAACTTTACAGTTCCATGTGACCAACTCATGCACAAAAACTAGTAATATATAAGAGTTCTGTTTCTGCCTGACTAAATGCTCCAAAATCACCTTATTAAAACTAAACATTAGAATAGCTCCGTTCTGAAAGGAGGGGTATTCTGAAACCAACTGGCTGGCCTTAAAGCGGAGGAGAATCATAGTATACAAAAAAGAAACATCAAAATCCAGAGGAACTTTACACTATCAAATCCAGGTCAACAGTAACTGAGTTGAGGTATGGTAGAAAAAATGTTAAAACGATGATAAGTAAAATGGGTAAAAACACTCATAAAAAGAGCATTACATATATTTAAAGCAAAACATCTCTACTGGAATGTTTTGTCTCTGATTACATTTACACAAGAGTCTTGTGATTTTTTTAAGCCATTTTTATTATTGGTTTTATTTTTATGGATTGGCACCTTTCATGAAACAGTTTCAAATACTCCCTTCTAAATTCTCAATAATTACTTCCCTATTTTCAACTATGGCTCATTTAGAGGGCATTGATAAGAGTCGAACAGTCTGTAACTGCTTTTTATACTTTTCCATTTTGAAAGGTTGTAGATTTGTCTCTGAACACTTAACTACAGTTAACTATATATCAACCCAAAATTCTAATTTTCTGTTCTTTTATCCCATTCTGTTGTATATTACTTGCCTTTAGGTACCTCCTGGTAAAACGTACAGTGAGCCTCTTTCTAGTGATGGTGGCAAGAAAGAGGATTAAAGATCTATACATATTATGCCAACTCTGGCCACATTTAGTTGTGCTGAGAGCCATGTGTTGACTGGCAGCTTTGTCAACTCTGTAATCATTACTACACTGGGATAATAACAACAGCTCTCTAATTTGACAAAATAAGGACCTTTTCACATGAGTTGAGGGAGAGGAAGCTTACTAGTGACATACATATGAAAAAACTATGAGCAGTATTAAGAAAAATAATGAAAAAGTACATACAGATCTTCCCTGTCTGCAGTTCATAGTCAAAGGCGTCCACGGAGTAGGACAGGCTGTCGATGTAATAGAAGATTTTGTGGTCCAGGGACCAATCTAAACCGTTGGAGATGTCCACCTGGTCAAAGTACTTTTCCACATGGTGGTCAGGAAAGAGGGAGTACAGGGACCCTTGGTGCCGCTCCAGAATTGCCGGGGCTGTTTCCTCAGCCATGGTGCCTACAAAACCCAAAGACCACTGAGTTTTCTCACCAGAGTTCCTTTCCATGATTAAACCAAGGAATTTATACAATCCTAATCTGGATTCTATATTTTTTAAATGACAACTACCTTGCTTATAATGCAAATTCCAACTACATAGAGAGGTTCTAGTTCCAGATAAGAAGTACATCTAAACCAACCTCATTTTCTCCCACTGAGAACAACTATATAACCTACACAAAATGCATGGTGTAGCTATTTGAGAACTCTGAAAAGTAAATGTTAGGCAGCTCAGGGAACAACACCAGAATATGAAGTATCACCCAATTGGTGGTGAGTTCTCCATTTTACCCTCCAGTATGCCCCAGCCTGAACTCAATACAGCTTGAAACTTGGAAGTGAGCACTGTGGTGCAGATAGACAGAGATCCAAGAGAAACCCTCTAGATCTGGCTCAAGGAGCAGAAAAGAAAACTCCTGAGATTCAAAGAGAGTGGAAGAAATCTGGTTATTTTTCACTCTTTTTTCCCCATTCTCTCATGCACCAGTCTGTAGGCAATTCTGCAGCAAGGGTAGCAACAGCAGAGAGTGGCCAGCAACAGGAAACAACAGGAATCAAAACTCTGAGGGAAGTGGACATTCCTCTCCATTTAATGAAGCTACCAGCTCCAAAAGGGCAGAGCCAAACACTTGCTTTTATGTTCTGCCTTTTTTTGTCCTCCTGCCACTTGGCCTTGGGGGCAGCATAGTCATAGAGATGTGTGGTTTCTGACTGGAGTAATGAAAGGAGAGCTCCAGGAAACTGGAAAGTATCTGTGGATAGTGAAGAGGAATGTTGCTCAGGAATGCAACCCCATAAAGCTATCTATGATCTCCTGGGCTCATCTTCTATTTGTACATGCATGGATAGGATTCTGATTAGCATACCAAAGACTGAGAATATAGCAGTGGGTAGAACTCATTCTAAGTCTCAGAATGACCACCAAGTGGCACACATGTGGGACGGATCCTAATGGCACCTAATGGAAAGCAAGTTGGAACTTGTGGTCTGAACCTAGACATACAGATAACTTACCAAAACAAATATATAAACATTCTCTATAGGATTTAAACAAGACCCAGGGTCTCAAAACATAACAGTCAGAATGTCCAGGGTACTATCCAAAATTACTTGGCAACACAAAGAAGCATGAAATCTCAACTTGTGTAGGAAAAGAAGCAACAGACGCAGAAAAGAAGATGGCACAGATGTTGGAATTATTTAACAAAGGCTAAAGCAGTTCTTATTAAAAAAAGCTGAAGTGAGCAATTGTAAACAGTCTTGAAACGAAACTCAAAAAAGAAAATATTGGCAAAGAAGTAGAAGACATAAAGAATAACCAAATGAAAATTTTAGAACTGAAAAATAAAATAACTAAGAAAAGAAAAAAAAAAAAAAAAAAAAACCCTTGCTGGACGGACCCAATAACAGAAAAGAGATGACAGAGGAAAGAGTCAGTGTACCTGATGGTAGATCAATAGAAATTATCCAATCTGAACAACAGAAAAAAAAATTTTTTTTTAAATGGATGGAGCTTTAGGGACCTGTGAAACAACAACAAAAGGGCTAACATATGTGTCATGGGATTCCTGGAGAAGAGGAGAAAGAATATAGGGCCAAAAAATATTTGAAAAAGTAATGGCTCAAAACTCCCTAAGTTTGGTGAAAAGCATAAAATTATAGATCCAAGAAGCTGAGCAAACTCAAAACAGGATAAGCCCAAAGAAACCTATACCCAGGTACATTGTAATCAAAGTTCTGAAAACTAAAGTCAAATAGAAATCCTTGAAAGCAGTGAAAGAAAAATGACATACTACATATAGGAGAATAATGATTTCAATGATCATCAACTTTTCATGAGAAACCATGAAGGTCAGAAGGAAATGATACATTTTTAATTTGCTGTATGAAGAAAGCATCAACCTAGAATTCTATATTAATTGAAAATATTCTTCAAAAATGAGAGTGAAATAAAGTTATTCTCATATGAAGTAAAACTAAGAGATTCATAGCCAGCAGACCTGCTCTAAAAGAATTGCTAAAGGAAGTTCTCCAGACAGAAGGGAAATGATACCAAAAGGAAGCTTGGAACATAAGGAATGAAAGAAGAACAATAGAAATAATAAATACATGAGCAAATATAATAGACTATTCTTCTCTTTAGTTCTTTAAAATATTTCTGATGGTTGAAAGCAAAAATTACATTTTCTGATGTGATTTTTAGCATATGTATGTAAAGAAAACTATAGCATAAAGAGGTGATTACTAATGGAAGTGGTAAAATATTGGATCTAGATAGACTGTGAAAAGTTAATTATATACTTTGCAATCCTTTCAGCAACCCTTAAAAAACTATATAAAGAGATATAGTGAAAAATCATAATAAATAAAAATTGAACTCTAAAAAGTGTTCAAATAACCCAAAAGAAGGCAGGAAAGGGGAAACAAATGAACAAAAAAATATAGAGGGAAAGAAGAGAAAACAAATAATAAAATGATAGATCTCAGTCAAAGCATATCAATAATTACATTAAATGTGTCTATTCTAAACACATCAATTAAGATAGAGATTGTCAGAAGGAATTAAAAAATCCAGCTATAAGCCATCTACAAGAAACTCGCTTCAAATATAATGATATAGGTAGCTTAAAATTAAAAGGATGGAAAAAGATATACCATGCAAATACTAATCAAAATAAAACTTTTGATTAGCTATGTTAATATCAAAAAAAAGGGCTATGCTAATACCAGACAAAATATACTTAGAGCAAAGAAAATTACTAGAGATTAATAGGGGTACTACATATTGAAAATGGTCAATTTACTAAGGAGACACAGTAATCCTAAATGTGTATGTGCTTAACAACAGAACTTCAAAATATGCAAAGCAAAAGTCAGAACTTAAAGGAGAAATAGACAAATTCATTGTAATAGCTGAAGGTGTCAGCATCCCTCAGTAATCGGTACAAGTAGATAATCAGCAAAGGAATAGAAGAACTGATCAGCATCAATCAACTGTATCTAAGTGACATTTATAGAACATTCCACTCAACAATAGCAGAATACATATTCTTCTCAAGTGCATGTAGGATATTCACACATAGACTTCAGTATGATCTCAGAGGATAGAGCAGAATTTGACTGTAAGGAAGAAAATGGAAAGCTCATTTACTTTACCAAGCTCCATCTGAAAGAAGAGTGAGTTAGAGGAAAATGGATGAAAACTGGAAAGCCTGAATAGCATGCAAGACAGAGTAAATTCTCCCTCCTGGCGAGAAAGATGCTCATGTGGCAGTTTCCTGCTATAGGGCAATTGGGTTTATTTCATTAATATTCTTTCCCACTATCTGCCTTACAGAAAGAGATGCCTAAAACATGAAGGTGAACCCCTTGCTGCTTGGAAAGGCTCTTCCTTAGTGGAAATGAGCATCCTAGAGCCCTGGTTTACATATCATTATACAGCAATGAGCACAGACAGGTCAGACCTTGGGTGTGGTAACACCTCCAGGGTACTACCTACCATCTTGAGACTCCATTTAGACAATCAGATGACGCCTCCCTTTTCTGGTCAGGGACACCTATCAGCATCTGCTGAAAGCTATGAGCTTTCTCCAGAAAAAGGTTCTCAGGTGCTTCTGGCAGATACACACAACCAGTATGTATATTCACAATGACACTTACAATTTTAAGGGGTCTACTGAGGGCACAGAACTGGAGACCCAAGCCTAAGAACTCAGGCCTCTGAGGACATCTTTATTTTGTCTCACAAAGTGCCACAGAACTATAAACTTCTAGCCCTAGGGTGAGAGAAAATCAATTTCAATAGGAGGTAAAGTATCCAATCACATTTCTTTATTCTGCAGAAATTACTGGCAGAAGGGCTTCCAATGGATTCTCATCTTTAATCTTTCAACTTGTCCTGGACTAGATCTGTGGTTGTATCAAGTTTAGGAAGATGGGGAATAACCCACAGCCAGCTGCTGCTCAGATCTCACCTACCTTCCATGTTGAAAGTGAATGGAACCAAAACAGCATGGCTGATAATATAAAATAATATTGGATGTTTTCTCTAATTGAAGAATAAAAATTAAAATTAAAAAAAAAAAGGGGAGAGGGCAGTATGGGGAAATGAAAACAGCAGGAATTTAGAATCACTTTGGTTAACTTAAAGGGTTGTTATGATGAAAGGTAAATGAGAAATAGGTGTGAAATGCATTATTTAAGTTCAAACTGTAGTTAAAATTCATTTAAAGCTGTATATAAGTCATTCTGCAACTATCACAGTAAGGATTGGTTCAAGAAAGAATCATCAAAAAATGTAAAATGTGAGAGATTTTGATGAGGACCAAGACATTTGCTTGGACTTAAAGTATCTTCCTATGTTGTAGCCAGCACCAAGATGGCCCCTAATGATTCCTACTTCCCAGTATTTACACCCCTGTACAGTTTCCTCCACCATTGCCTGTGTGAGCAATAGCACATGACAGAAGTGATACTATACCACTTCTGAGACTGGTTATAATAAGATTAACTTCCATTTTGGGCTGTCTCTCTCTCTCTCTCTCTCTCTCCCCTTCTCTCCCTCTCTCCCTCTCTCGTTACAAGCTCTGGGGGAAGACATGTCCTGAACAGCTCTATGGAGAGGCTCAAATGGTAAGGAACTGAAGTCTTCTGCCAATCCCCAGATGAGTGAGCTTGGAAGCAGATCCTCTAGGTCTCTTCAGAGGCTCTAGTCTCTTTTGAAGTTGTAGCCCCCACCGACAGCTTGACTGCAATTTCATGACATAATTTTGAACTAGAACCATCTAGCTAAGTCGCACTGACTTTCGGAAATGATGTGAGATAATAAATTATTGTTATTTTAAGCCAGTAAATTTCAGAGTGATTTGTTATATAGCGATAGATAATGAACAAATCCCATAAAATGCTTATAAATTGCAATTAAAAAACAATAACTATGCAGTAGAGAAATCTGAGAAGACCTTGACTGGGTGATCAAAACTAATATCACAGATAGAATATCCTGAGAAGGGCAGAACATCACCTATTCTAGCCATGAATATATATATAGCATCAATCCAACCACAAGGAAACATCAGACAAACACAAAAACATAAGGGACATGGGGAATGTTCTATTGAAAAAGGGGGGAGTCGGGTGGGATAATGTTCTTTAAAAATGTCAATGTCATAAAAAAAAAAGCTATGTTCTGTTCCAGATTAAAGAATATTAAAGACATGACAACTAGATGCAATACATGATCCCAGACTGGATCCTGTATTGGAGGAGAAAATGCTATAAAGGATATTAAAAAAATAACCAAATGGTCAATTGACAAAGCTGGAATGTAGATAGTACATCAGATAAAATTATTGTATCAATACTAAACTTCTTTAAGGTAATAATTGTACTGTGGTCATGTAAAAATACGTCATTTTTCTTGGGAAATTTACACTGAAGTATTTTAGGAGTAAAGACACATGATATATGCAACTTACTTTCAAATGATTCTGGAGAAGGATATATTTACATATATAGAGAGAGCAAGTGGAACAAAATGTTGACAATAGGTAAATTCAGGTAAAGGGTATACAGGTGTTGTTTGTATGATTCTTGCTTTTTTCCTGTAAATTTGAAATTATTTCTAATTTAAACATCAACAACAAAACTGTATTTAAAATTTATTTAAACCACAAAAATACTATACAAATTTTAGACTCTGTTAGAGACAGAAACTGAAAGGAATATCTATGAAGTTTTTCTCACGGGATTTTTTTTTAGTGACATAAGTTACTCAAATAATAATAAAAGAACCCAAGACCCATTATGAATAACACTTTTTCCACTAAAGCAGTGAAACTTTTATAAGTGATATTGTTTTTTCCCAAGCTCAGTAAGTAGGTGCTAAAGATAAATCATACCAGCAAAGTATCTCCCAGCAGGATCCACCTTCCCATCATTGAATCGATTATTCTTCTTGTCTTTATCTACTGTGGCCAGGACAGTGGTTGACTGATCTTCCCAGTTCAAAGCACAGAACTTTGTTCCAATTGTGGTGACATAGCCTCCCGACTGGCGGAGCACCACTGAGCTGACTGAGGCATCTGCAAGAGGCAAAAGCGACAGTCAGAATGCAGCAAACAGCCCAGTGGCCCAGCAGCACATTGTGACCATCATACCACCTGGCGTCTCTAAGAGGATTCCAGCTCTTTCAACAATGGGAGTGCTCTCTCTTCTTTCTGTTGAATAGTGAAACCTACATAACCTAGTATATTTGCTGGGAATGAACTCTGTGTGCTGTTCTGGAGAACAGGGACAAAAAGGTTAAGTGAAAGTCAACTCTTTTGGAAGCTCCCAGTCTAGTGCGAGAAGCAGAGAAATCAAACCACATTGGGGATACAGAGCAGATGTCACAGAGTAGGCAGTACTCAATTTGCCTGGTCTCCAGAAAATTCAGAGACAAACTCTGTTTAGTTCCGCCAACTAGGTTTTGTGACATCTTTCTCTCTCTCCAATACAGGACTGTCTTTTTTAAGGGACCTTACTTAATTAAAAATTAAATTTATTTAATTAAATAAAACTTTAAAAGTTAAATTAAATATTTATTTAATTTGTTGTTGAACTGAATTAAAATTAATTTAATTAAAATATTTTGTTGAAATTAAACTTTAATTTAAAATTGTTTAATTAAAAATTGTTTCTCAAATCCTTTTTGGAAGAAGGCATGATAAAAGTAATAGAAATGTAGCTGCAGTGATAAAACAGTCACATATCTTCACCGTATTGCTATATTTAGTATTTTTATTGTTATTTATTTTCATTTCATTTAATTTTTTTGAGAATTTTTGTAAGAATTTATTTGAGTCAAGCTGACGACATATGCTGGGGAGAAGGATCTCATGTACTCCCTGTATTTTTAAATTTTAGGTTTTCCTCATTTAATGTTCTATGTATAAGGAAACTTCTTCTTTTTTTTTTTTTTTTTTTAAGTGGAGAGATCAATTACTATGGTGAGCAGTCACCGGAAACAAATTTATCAGAATTTATTTTGAAAACATTTCCTGAACACCTACTTAGTGCAAGGTGCTGGGTGCTCTGGGAGCAGCTTTCAGTTAAAAGCCCTGCTCAAAAGTTGATTTGAACCATTGAAGGTTGAAGGGAATGTGCAGGACACTATTAGGAAGGTCACAGTCTCATCAGGGTTCCCAGCCTGTGGCTTGAGACTTCTGTTAGCCTTCTAAGCTACTGCTGACACCACAAGCCTTTTCCATGGTTTGGGGGTAGGGTCACACTCACTTTGCCTCCAGCCATGTCCTACCCCTGAGTGAATTAAAAAGTTGTTCTCTCTCATTAAAAAAAAGATTGACGTCCTCAGTTCTGGGTTAATAGAGAGGGTCCCAATGTTACAGGAATTCTTGGTATCTCTTCCCGTGAACACAATAATGACAACAAAAAACTTCGTTCTCTATGGCTAATCGGTCAAGCCCATCCCCTTTGGGCCACAGAATGTCATAAACACTTCATCTAGAAATCACATGGCCATAAACAGAATCACACTCAAAGGCACCAGAAATCTTGTCGTGAATCCTATTTTGTACACTGAACAGATAGCCCTGGTTGATGCTTTAGAAGTCTAAAAGCTCTTTTTTTTCACATTTGAAAAAGAGATGTATCTGTTTGTTTGTTTGTTTTTTTAATTAAGCCCTTGGTCTGACCCTAAGTAGATAATCTTTGCTGTGCTACAAACCTGGTCTCCAGCTTTCAATGCTGTTATCTGTAAATGTTAAGGAAAGATCCTACAATGCCTCATTAACAGGACAAAGTGGGGAGTGTTATCCCTTACTTGCAAAGGCAGAGGAAAGTATTGACCATTTAGAATTTACTCCTGGGTCAAAGTGGGAGGATGCAGACAGTATGACAATCCAAAAGTTTTAGAGACTTAACAAGAAGGTCCTGAGGCGATGGCACCTTAGATGGTCCCGTTTCTCCCCAGGGAAAAGATGGCTGGCTGGGTGGATCTGAACCCAGCTTTCGTCCTTACCTGTGGTCACTCGCTGGACTTGCTTGCTGAGCGAATCCCACCGACAAACCTTTTTTGCAGGAATATCTACGAAGAGCAGAGAATTGGACGCTTCCTCCCACACTGGAGACTCACCACACCGGCAGTTCTCCAGCAGGACACACTCAATCTTAATGGAAGACATTGTCATGGGGGAGATCTACTGAGGGTGACAGAGACAAAATAAAATGTAATTGCATGGAGCAAATTCAGCACAACACCTGGCTTGAGACCTTGGTAAGAGCTCAATACAGATTGAGTCGTCATTAGAAGTAGAAAGGCTGGGCACACTTTACCTGAATCAGAACAAAATATGCAATGTAGCAGGAGATGAAAAAGAAGAGCTGATAGGCAATAACAAGAGACATCTTTGATCAACTTACCAGTTTTTTTTTCAAGGTATCTTTTAAAAAGAGATAGGGGAAAAAAGCAAGACTCCAATATCCACACCTTGGCGCTGGTGACTCTCAGAGTACCAGCAGCCCAGAGACAAGGCTGCTCTTTATGACAGTGTCCCATCCCTCAAGGCCGGTCAGGAGGCGGGCAGCTCCCTCATTGGTGGCCCCTTTGGGAGTCTGCAAATCACCTTCTCTTGCTTCCCTCCCCATCAGTTGATATTGATTCACTTCTCTGACTGTTCAAAGGCCAGAGCCTTCCCACTCTGCATTGTAAAAACATATGTTCATCAGTGATAATACACTAAATCAGAACTAACATCCATTTTCACCTTCAGACAACAGAATGGGTGGAGAAAAGGACATTGTCTGGGCACTCTTGTAGGAACTGACAGACCCTTACCTATTTCTTGCTGCCTAGGAAGGCACTGTGCCAATTTGGCAAGGAGTCTTGAACTCCACAGGCAGGAGCATTCTATGCTTGGACTTTAGACCAGAGACTATGACCAGCAAACAGGCAGAAGCAAAAGAAAAATTATCAGAAAAGAAAAAAACATTACCTAAGACACCCATGTAGGAGAGGAAAAACAGGCAACTTTCAAGAGCCTTCTCTCTTTCCCAAACTCTGCCCTGATGATGAGCACAATCTCCCAAATCTTCATCCTTCTCCCTGGCATCTATCTGCTTTGAAGTAAGTGGTCCCACACATGAATGGACAAATTAACGATGGGGGAGGGGTGCGGGTGGAGAAGGAAAATAATAATCTTTGGTTTCATATTTCCTTCAGTAAACTGCATTAAAAAAACACACAGCTCAAATCGTCCTCAAATACCGACTGCCAGAGTCAATACATTTGCAATCTTCATTGACCGGTCAAAATTGGCGCTAGCTCCAATGACCTTCATGCTATCAGTCCTAGATAAGGCTCAAGATCAGACGTGGGGCTTTTGCAATAGCTACTTTTAACCCACCCTCGCTCCGTCGTGCAAGCCAGGGGCTGGCAAACGTTCCCCTTCGGCTCCGGCGCCGGAGAGCGCGGCCCGAAGAGTCGTGGGGGGCGGGGCAGCAGTGAAGGGGCAGCAGTGACGCGGCAGCAGGTGACCACTATACCCATGTACCTGTGCAGGCGAGGGGCCACCGCGCTAGCTGGTAGCGCTGCTGAGGCCTCAGGCGACAGCGAGGCCCTGGGAGGCTGAAGGTCGAGCCCGTCAGGTGCCGGGAGCGGATTCCCGGGTAGGCGGAGGGCAGTTGGTGTCTTTCCCGCAGTCACTGATTGGAAGACCAGATTGAACGGGTTTTGCTCGGCTGTCGCCAGACTTTTGCTCTCCAGGGAGGGGGCAAGGAGGCTGGGCTGTTAATTTCTAGTTGGCTCAAAGGTCAGGCATCCGAGCGGGAGGGGGCGTGGGCGTGGGTGCGGGAGGGGACACCACGGCTAGGGGTGGGGGGTGGGACCGGTAAGCCCCAATGTTGTCACTCTCCTCCGTTGGCAGCTGGAAGAATTCTGCAAAGCCACCAGGGTGTGGAGGTAGGGCCGAAGCTTAGAGTCCAGTGAACCTAAGCTTTGGAGTTTGGGCAGATAGCTAAAGTTTCTTTCCTAAACAAAATAATTGTTAAAATGCTTGACAGGGAGATTGGGTCGAGAGTCTAGTCAAACAAACAGGTTAGAAAGAAAAGAACAAAGCAGTTAAACAAATCCTCTCTTTTGCTAGTGTAAGAGACTGATGGCTGGAGGCCAACTCTTGCCAAAACATTTTTGGTGGGGGGAGAGGAAAGGCTTGGTTTGATTTGATTTAAATATCATACAGAATAAATGATTCTAAGCAGCTCTCAGCTTCACATTCTCCATTGAGAGCCTCAGGGCAGTCCTGATCCTGCCACCTCACCATCCGCACTTTCTCTAAATAACCCACAAATTGAAAATATTTTTAAAAATCAAGGGAGAGAGGTAAGCAGAATGGTGATTGCCCCTGGGAAATGGGAGCCAGGGGTTAAATGTGAAGGGGAGTTAAGGGAATTTTCTGGGGTGATGAAGCTGTTCTGTACCCTGATGGAGCTTTGAGTCGCATAGGTATATGTCCTGTCAAATATCCAATATCAGTGGTATGCCTGAGATTTGTGCATTTTAATGAATGTATTGAATCCAAGGTCAGTATTCCTCATTATTTATATTTGTTTTTTATTTTTATTATTTATTTATTTATTTTTATGGTGACATTGGTTAATGAAATCCAATAATTTTCAGCTGTACATTTTAACGGTATGGCATATATATATTTACACTGTGTGCTCACCTCCCATAGTTAGATTTCTTTCTGTCACCACATATTTGTCATTATTTATATTTGTCAATCTAGTGTCCCATTCCTAGCCATCTGCACTATCCTAAAACTCCTTAGTATACTCAAATCATAGTCATCATGGCATTCTAATTCTCTTTAGTTCACTAAGGAGGATGAACCAGAAACCAATATGCAAAGGCACAAGGCTCTAGGCAGGCAGGAAATGGTTGGAGCAATGTCAGCTCAAAGGTTAAGGTTAGTAACTTAAACTAACTGGCACTCGTGACTTCAATTATTTCCCATTCACCCTGGGAGATAATTAAGACAGCTACTCTCCCATGTCTCCATCTACAGATGGGAAAGCACAAGTCTACAAAGTGAGGAGACTCCCAAAGCCACACATTCAACTGGGATAAATTTGGCAAATAGCTCAAACCATCAGCAAAAAAGAAAAAAACAAAAAAAGAATCTGAAGGACACTTTCTTGGTGGGACAAAGAGTGGGATGCGATCTCCAGGTGTCAGAAACAGATTTTGGATGATTTGTTTCACCATTGTGGAAACTGTGACTCACAGAGTCACATGGTCAGTTATCTTTCCTGGCAGTTAACCAAATTCACCTGTGCTTGCCTCTTCTTTTCAGGAAAACATGTTTCATGGGAGGGGTGGTAGTTTTAAATATCTGAAAGTCTCTAACAATTACCTCAAATATACAGGAAAAATCAGTGTGTGGCAGGTGGTTATAAGACTGATGTCCATGTAAGAAATAGTATCTTAATGGGGCACAGACCCTATTGGGTGTATGTCAATTTGCATGAGCTAATTATGTGTCCCTTGAAATGGGCAGATATCATGGCTGGAGTTAAACAGTTCCCAGAGGAGCGTCTATGAAGAGAACAAATGATTGTGGCCAGGCATAGCCCCAGTACTAGTTCCATTCTTTATGGGCAGAGTTTTGCTGATAGGATTGTAATGACTTCAGTAGAAACATTTTGTTGAGGTGACGTCAACTTTTATATGACCAAAATTTGGGATTAATGTGAGAGAAGCTTAAGAACCAGAGGGGGTCTATGAAAGGAAATGTACCTTTTAAAGTGTTTAAAGGAAAAATGATTAAATTTTTGTCAGCAAACAGTTAAATTCAGAGCAGTGGCTATGATCTGAGAAAAACCTATCAGAATGTTTTGCTTTTTTCCTTAAGTGGGAGAAGGTCATAGAGGGTCAAAAGACACAGGACGCCTTTTAGTTGTTTACTGGAGAGTGTAAAGAATAATAATAGGTGAGATGAGTGGTAAAGAGAAAGAAAAGGCTGCTGAAGAATCAGAAAATTAATCTTGGGCAGAAGCTGCCCACTTCTGCAGTCAGCAGTTTCTGGAGGGGTCCTAAGTTTTCCTGTTTTGTGTCCCAGTGGAATGGCTGTCGGGTAGTCAGGATAAAGTGATGTATTTCTTTTAAGTTGGGAAACATGAACTTGAGTATCAATACCTTGGGGTTGTATTGCTGTGTCAGTTGCTACCAGTACCTGATGTCTTTTCCTTGGAGGATCAAGGGCAGTTTTTCTGATGCCTTTTCAGAAAACCAAACCTTCAGGTTTGAGATTATGCAGAGGCAGCTTAGGTGGGTGTTTTAAAAGTGCAGCTTGTACTTACCTGCTGGTAATAAAGCTTGAGATAGTGTATGAGTTCCCTGCGGTAATTAGTTATATTAGCTTGTAATAGGGTAGAGTCTAGGATTGGAAGTGCTTTCCAAATGTGTGGGGCAACCCATTATTAACTTAGAAGGAGACAACTTGTGGATTCTAGAGTGGACAGATCTCATTACCATCAAGGAAAATGGCAAAACTCTGGGCCACGGATGTTGAAGAGGTTTCTGAGAACTTTGATAATTTTGGTTTTAGAATTCCATTAGTTCTCTGCACTTTTCCTGAATTTATGGATAAGAACAGTGCCATTCTAGGAAAGAAGAATAAAAAATTACTTTTAGTGACCAGTGTTTTGTATCTTTTTTTACTTAGAAACTCCAGTCATCCAAAGATTATTTATTAACTTAATCATTTGCTTAAGATCTAAATGTTAGTTAGGATCCAGAAATTTCAATTTTAGTGAATATGTTAAATCCTTGTGATTTGTAGCAATTTAAGAATTTCATATTAAACTCTTTAAAAATACATGTTATCATTCCATTTAGTTGTTCATACACACACACACGCACACACACACATGCACACATACACACATATATGAAGTTATGGCAATAATGGTGACTTACTTAACTCGTAAAACCAGTGTGGGTAATTAAGAAAGTTTAACCCTGGTTTTGTACAAACTAAAATATTGTGCTGACATTATTTTTAAATGGTAAACTAATTTTTAAAGACTCCCAGTCATATTAAAAGTTCTTCTTTATCTTGGAATTAAGTTCTTTTCTCGTAACTAGAAAAACAAAGGCTATTATATAAATACACGTTTCAGTTTCCACAAAAAGAAACATAACTTAATATTTTCTTTTCTTCTTTTAAATATTTTTGAAAGTTTACCTGGACTAGATATTCCTAGAGTGTACTTATAACAACTGAATGTTTTTTGATCAGTTAACCTTTAAAGTTTCCCAACAGGGTAAAAAAGAGGGAGAGGAACAGACAGACAAATGAACAAAAAACAGGGAGCTGGCTTCAGACAAATATGAACTTATCATTGTTAAAGGCTATTTATGTTCCTTTTTGGAGAGGGAGGAATGTATGGATATAGAAACTTCATTCTGACAAACACAAGTGTGTGTATGAGAGAGAGAGAGAGAGAGAGAGAGATGGATGGATATATATTGATTTTACAGCTGGTTTAGACAATAACTTGGGCCACTGACAATTTTACTAATCCAAATAATTTTAAAGCTATCATTCATTAATTCTTGAAATATAGAAATGAAGCTAACATAGTCTTGTATGTTAAAAAATGGGACCTCTCTCTTAGACAAAAGCAATCTCATGAGGGTTTCTTTCATTTTTGTTCTAAGGTATCTCTTAAATTAACAATTTTGTTCATGTTGAAAATTCTCCAATGTGGCCATGGTAATTTCAAAGTGACTCTGAATAAATTATGCCAGGTAGAGACCATGATAGCAGGAAAATATGAAGGAAGCAGGTGTTTAGTAGAGAAGAGTTGCAGTTTTAGATTCAGAAGACTCTATGAGAACTTCCACAGGTTGTAAGAATGGTGCTTGTGCAATCTTGCATCTCTAAAGCCTGGCTAAAGTCCAAGCATTACCCATCAGAGGCTGCATAAAACTTCCTGCTTTCGGGCTGATGAAACAAAATTCTTAGGGACACAAAGACACAACCGAAAAAGTTCTTTTAAGGTTTTATTTTAATAGCTTTATTGATGTACCATAGACATACAATAAACTGATATATATAAAAAGTATAATTTGATTAGTTTTGACATATGTACACATGCTTGAAACCATCACCATCATCACAATAATGAATATATCCATTACTCTCAAGTTTCCTCCTGTCCCTTTATTGTCCCTCATTTCTGTTCCTCCATGTTTCTAACTTCTAGGCAATCACTGATCTGTCACTCTAGATTAGTTTTCATTTTCCAGATTTTTATATACATGGAATTATACACTATGTATTCTGTTTTGTCTGGCTCCTTTCACTCAGCATAATTATTTTGAGATTCATCTATTTTGCTGTTCATAGTTTATTCCTTTTTATTACTAAGAGATATTCCACTGTATGTAAATACCATAACTTGTTTATCCATTCAAATGCTGATGGACATTTAGGTTGTTTCCAGTTTCGGCTATCACAGATAAAGCTACTATGAACATTTGTGTACTAGTCTTTATATGAACATTTGCTTTCATTTATCTCAAGTAAATATTTATAAGCAGAATGGCTGGATCCCATGGTAAGTGTATGTTTAACTTTGTAAGAAGCTTCCTGTTTTCCAAAGTGGTTGTGCCATTTTACATTCCCACTTGTGTATGGAGTTCCAGTTCTATACGTCTTCAGCATCACTTGGTATGGCCTTTTCAATTTTAGCCATTCTAATAGCTGTGTAGTGGGGTCTCATTGTGGTCTAATTTGCATTGCCCTAATGACTAATGGTTTTGAGGATCTTTTCATGTATTTGCTATGTGTATGTCTTCACCAAAGTGAGATTGCTCATTTTTTATTAAACTATTTTCTGGTTATTTTGAGTCCTGACGTATTTAGGATACCAATCCCTTATCAGATATGTGATTTGCAAATCTTTTCTCCCATTCTGTGACGTCTCTTTTCTATTAACAGTGTCTTTCAAAAAGTAGTTTTTAATTTTGATGGTCTCATTTACCAGTATGTTTTATGGAAAGTGCTTTGGTGTCATATCTAAGAAATCTTTGCCTAACTGAGGCCCTAAAGATTTTCTTCTTTGTTTTTGTCTAGAACTTTTATAGTTTTAGATTTTAAATTTAGGCCTTTGATCCGTTTTTAATTAATTTTATATATAGTATGAGGTATGGATTGAGGTTGTTTTATTACATATGGGTATCCAATTGTTCTACATTTTTTGAGAAGAGGATTGTTGAAGACAATCCCTTTTTCACTAAATGTGCACCTTTGTTGAAGATCAGTTGCCTACATATGTGTGAGTCTGCTTCTGAATTCATTTTGTTCCATTGTCTACATCTACATGCCATTATTTACACCAATACCAGAGCTTTGATTACAATCTGTAGCTTTATAAGTCTTGAAATCGGGTAGTGCCAGTTCTCTAACTCCATTCTTCTCATTCCAAGTGGTTTTGCCTACCCTAGGTCCTTTGCACTTTCATATGAATTTTAAAATCGGTTTGTCAATCCCTTCCACCCCGTCCCCCCAAAATAAAAACACCCTGGTGTGATTTTGATTAGAGTTGCATTGAATCTATAGACCAATCTGGGGATAATTGACTTCTTAATAATATTGAGTCTTCTAATCCATGGGTCCCCAACCCCTGGGCCACGTACCAGTACCAGTCCATGGACTGTTAGGAACTAGGCTACACAGCAGGAAATGAGTGGTGAGCAAGGGAAGCTTCATCTGTATTTGAAGCCACTCCCTAGCGCTAGCATCACCGCTTCAGCTCCATCTCAGATTGTCAGACATTAGATTCTCATAGGAGCACCCATCCCTGGTGCTAAAAATGTTGGGCACCGCTATTCTAATCCATGAACATGATATATATTTCACTTATTTAGGTCTTCCATTTCTCTCAGCAATGTTTTGTAGATGTCATTGTACAGGTCTTTCACACCTTTGGCAGGTTTATACCTAAGGATTTCACATTTCTTGGTGCTAATATAAATGCTATTATTTTTAAAATTTCAATTTCTGATTGCTACTTGCCAGTATATAAAATACAACAGATTTTTGTAAATTGACATTTTATTCTGCAGCCTCGCTGGACTCGTTAGTTCTGGTAGCTTCTTTTTTGTAGATTCCATCTTATTTTCTACATAAAAAATCATGTCACCTGAGAATAAAGAGTTATATTTCTTTCTTTCTAATCAGGATGCCTTTATTTCTTTCTCTTGCCTATTGCGCTGGCTAGAAATTCCAGTGCAATGTTGAAGAGTAGTGAGTGCGGACATTCTTGTCTTATTCCTGATCTTAGGGAGAAAGCATTGTGTCTGTCACCATTAAATATAATGTTAGCTGTAGGTTTTTTAGATGTCCTTTATTGGGTTCAAGAAGTTCTCCTCTAAGTTTCTGAGCCTTAATATCAGGAATGGATATTGAATTTTGTCAAATGCTTTTTATGTATCTATCAAGATATGGTGAGTTACATTGATTGTTTTTGAATGTTAAATCAATCTTTTTGTATTTCTGGGATAAATCTCACTTGGCTATTGTTATGAAGTGGATGTTCTTGTTCTTCCCCAAATTCATACATTGAAGCCCTAGCCTCCAATATGATGGTATTTGGAGGTGGGGCCTTTGGGAAGTTATTAGGATTCAATTAGACTGTGGGGGTGGGACCTTCATGATGGGATTAGTGCCCTTGTAAGAGGAAGAAAGAGATTTCTCTCTCCATGAGTACACACCTATAAAAGGCTGTGAGAGAACATAGCAAGAAGGTGGCTATCTACTTAGCCTGGAAGCAGGCCCTTACCAGACATGCAATCTGCTGGAAGCTTGATCTTGAACTTCCCAGCTTCCAGACCGTGAGAAATAAATTTGTTGTTTAAGCCACCCAATTCATAGTTTTTTTTTGTTACAGCAACCTGAGCTAAAGCATCGGGATGTATTATCCTTTTGATACATTGTTGGGATTCAATTTGCTAAAGTTTTAAGAGCTTTTACATCTACTTTTATGAATAATATTGGTCTATAATTTTATCAGATCTTTGTCCAGTTTTGGTATCAGCGTAATGCTGGTCTCCTAGAATGAGATGAGAACTATTCTCTCCTGTTCAGCTTGTTGGAAGGTGGTGTAGGATACTGTTATGTACATGTTTATTAGAATCTACCAGTGAAGTGATTTGGGCCTGGAGTTTTCTTCATAAAAAAGTTTTTACTGCAGATTTATTTAATAATAAAGAGCATTTCAGTTTATCTATTTCTTCTTGAATGTGCTCTGGTAGTTTGTGTCTCTGAGAGAATTTATCCATTTCATCCTTATGGTTAAATTTACTAGCATAAAGTTGTTCATAACATTCCCTTATCTTTTTAATATTTGTAGAATCTGTAGCAATGTCATTTCTCTCATTTTTAGTATTGGTAATTTGCCTGTTCTTTTTTTTCTGATTAGTCTCACTAGAGGTTTATCAATTTATCTTCTCAAAGATCTAGCATTTTGGTTTCAATGATTTTCTCTTCCCTAGTTCACTGACTTCATCTCTGACCTTTATTATGTCCTTTCTTCTACTTACTTTGGATTTCATTTCCTCTTTTTTAGAATTTCTTAAGGTGGAAGGTGAGGTCATTGATTTGAGAACCTTCTTTTCTAATATAGGCATTTAGTGCTATAGAATTTCCCAAAGGTTCTGCTTTAGCACCATCCCACAAATTATGTTTTCTTTTCATTCAGTTCAAAATGCTTTCTAATTTTCTAAGTTCTTCTTTGACTCATGTATTAGAAGTGTTTAGTTTCCAACAATTGGATTTTCTAGAGATGTTTGTTATTGATATCTAATTTCACTCTACTGTGGTCAGAAAACACTTTGACTTGAATCCTCTTACATCTATTAAGACTTGTTTAATGGCCCAGACTGTGTATCTTGGTAAATGTTCCATTTGCGTTTGAAAAGGATGTATATTCCGCTGTTGTAGGGTAGAGTGATAATTGTGAATTTATATCTAGGTGGTTGATAGTTTTGTTCAAATCTCCTATGTCCTTATTGATTTTCTGTGTACTTGTTCTGCTGTAGTCATAAACTATAATTTGTGGATTTGTCCATTTCTCCTTGCAGTTCTATCAGTATTTTCTTAATGCATTTTGAAGCTATGTTATTAGGTGTATAAACATTTAGGATTTTTATGCCCTCTTGATGAATTTGCCTTTGTAGATTAATACAGTCACTCCAAATAGAATCAATATTGTAAAGATGTATATTTAAGTGATGCCTGATTTAAGCCTCCTGAATTTTGTGACTGTAGATAGGATCCATTTCCCTGATGATTTTTTAAATGATGATCCTGAGGTTTTTGTTTTATCAGCCTAATGAACTCCTGACTTCTGGGTAGAGTCCAATCCCTGGAGTTATCTTTGATCCCTGGTATTGACATGAGTCATGAATTTGTGCTTCTAAACATTCAATTTCTTCTCCTCCTCCTCCTCTTTCCTCCCCCCCCCACGTTTTGTTTAATGAATAAGATTTTTTAAATATAAAAGGCACATATGTAAGATTTTCTAAAACCCACAGGCCAAAATAAAAATTACCACACTGACAGAAGTTAGCAGTTTTTATAATTTAATGAAAAATTATTGGTAAAAAGGTGACATTTGAAAAAAAGACTTGAGTTTATCTTGGAAAACTGGACTATATAAGACAAAATGAAAAAAATAACGAAGGTTAAGAGGTAATACTTCAAACAACAGCAAAATGTAGCAAATACATTTTGGGGCAATTGAAATTTACACAACTGAAGGCTTCTTCATTTAGGAAAATCCTGTAAAAATACCACAACTATATTTCCCTGACTGAAATTATTTTAGTCAATACTTTCCCAATGGCATTACATATGGAATTTGGCTGAAGCACTTTTTCGATGTTTGCTTTTCCTCCACTCAGAATTGAAAGTCATGAAGGGACATCGGCTACTGTACTGGCCTCTAATAGGAGTTGATGATACAGCTCCATTATCATTTTACTGCCATGAGTGTCAAATTAATATCTACCCCAAGAGAACTCAAAAAAAAAAAAAGTACAGGAACCTAGTGCATAAATAGGAGAAATTCTATTCCTCCTTTGGATAATCCATAGCTTTTTCCATTCAAACAAAATACAGGACATCTCTCACATGTTGGAGCATGTTCACACATGTACACAGGTATAAAAGAAACACATTGAAGGTATGACCAAAGAAGAGGCAAAATACAGAAGTTTCCAGAAAAGGAGGCAAAAACAAAAGCAAAGAAATCCATTAACAAGGCGATAAAAACAAAAGTGGGGAGAGGAAACTGCTGTTTCCCATATTGATGGTAAGAAGAAGAGCCCCCGCCTTTATTGACTGGCGCCTATTGCAGCTGGGCTGTTTTACCAGTAAGCAACTTAAACAACCTTAAATGGCCTCTTTTCTCTGAAAATTCTCACTACACTTTCCCAAACTAGAAGAAAGAGAATATTAACTTAAGGCTAAGAAGAAAAGAGAGCAGAGAATTATAGTTGGCTTCACATTTTAAAATGTAACATTTTCCACTTCTTTAAATGGGAAACAGACATGTTTTATCGCCCCCAAATGTAATAATTCTCTTCCTCCCCAAAATTAATCAAGGCTGATAGTTTGGGAACAGGGTATAAGCAACTTCTGAAAAATGGCTCCAGCCTTTTTGTTTGGGAAATTGCTTCGGATTCAAAGTTGGTACAAAGCTAAATTATATCCATGTGTTAAACACATGCTTTCAAATTCTGTTTGACAATAAAAATCTGTTTCAAAATTAAAGCAGGTAAGAATACTAAACCTCTGTGCATTTTATTATATTTTAATTATACCTCAATAAAAATTTTATAAACATTAAAGCAGGTATACAAAAACTGTCAGCCAAACTTATTTAAGTCAAACTTATTTGAAAACAATAACACAAAAACCCTGACCTGGTATAAATCTCCCAGAAATGGTCTCATTTTGGGAAAGGCTCTGGGATCCTTCACAAATGCCTATGCTGAGAGAATCAGAGCATTTTCCTTGAAAGTAGTACTTTTTGTAAACACTATTCAAAAGTTAGCCTTTTAAGCTTGTTAGCTGGGTGAAAGAGTTACAAGTGTGTCCTCAACAAGCAAGTCTAAGAACAGGCACTGGACACTTATAAGCATCAGGTGTATTGACTTGGTAAATTAAAATCTTTTGAAAGGAACTCAACCTTCCACAGAGCAAAGGAAGAAGGTAATGAGTCTGACAGTATTTGAGATGTTGGTCCCTGGTCTATCCCTGAGGAGGGTTTCCAGACACCAGTGGAGTTACAAACTTCCTACAGACAGGAGTTCTGGGAGTTATATCCTGTAGCTTCAAAAGATAAGAAGTTTTAGTGTCTGATAATCACGGTCTCTTGTAAATCCATTAACAATGCAGATTCTTAATACATATGCATATCAATGTATTAATATAACTGGAAAGTTGCCCCAAAGTATTTACTGAATACTCTGGGCCCAGTTGTTCTCAACAATCTCTGGCCAAAAAGAAAAAAAAAGAAAAAAAAAACTGTGGACAATCTGCAATTCTTATAATGTGCTTGTGAAAACTAGACTTGAAACTGGTTCAGAAACTGCAAGACAATTTATTGTGGAAACATTTTATTCTTTTCTCTATAATTTCTCCCAACATATGTCAGAATCCTTTTAATGTATGGTTTTTTCCACAATATATGAAGCAAAGGCAAAGACGGAGTTATCCTTGGAAACTGTCAATCACCTTTGCATTGAACTGTGAGAAAGAGGATATGTCTTGCTTTTACTGTGGGAATCCCGTCTAGAGTCGTGAGGAGGGTTTTCCCTGTCTGAGCTGTCTCTCCTTACCTTGACTTTCTCTTTACTCCCATCACTTTCTGCTTCTGAATCACTCAGCTCCAAATCTGGGCAATAGCCATCGTTTTCTTGATATGGAGCTCTCCCTGCAGACCGCCTGACAAGCTGCTTGCCCCAGAGCTGCTCCCTGGGGTTAATATTCTTGGTTGGCTTCCCATAGCACTGGAGGTCCTCTGTGGTCCTCACACACCTATTGGTGGTCTCCTTAAAGGACCTGCTGAAGTGTTCCACGGTAGATTTTCTAAAGCTGCTGCCCTGACTGGCCAGGTGGGAGCTGAGCATGGACTCCTGGCCACGGAACATCTCACTTGAACTGTCTTTTTGGGTGACATCCCCAGACCAGCTGCCCTCCAGGCCATTTGATTTGGCAACCTTGGAGTTAGGCTGACTTTTCCCATTCCCAATGGAAGACTGCCCATGAAGGGCAGTGTGAAGGACCAGAGGCTTTCCCTGTGACTGCCCATGACAGAACTCCGAAGATGGAGTTTTCCAAGCAGGACTGGGATCCTTTGTTTCACTCCTAGAATGGCCAAGACTGGCCAGCAAACAGTTATTCTTGCTCTCTAATGGATACCTCGGGTATGATTTCATTCTCCTGTCTAGTGATTCCTGAGGCACTTGCGTGCTCCTTATATTTTGAACAGGGGAGTTGCTGTCAGGAGAGAGGGGTCCGTGATCAGGCTCCATGGAGCTGCTTCGGCAGTCTTCTGGGGCTGATCTGGGCATTTTTAACTTTAAGGTAATTCTTGGTGGTGGGTAAAACAATGAGTTTTCTAGTGCACTTGTCAAAGGAAGTCCTGAGATCAAAAAGAAAGATTCATTTTAACAACCAATTTAAATAATGGCACATGTGCTCATGGCAGAGTGGGTTCACATATCCACTCTTCCAAACATCAAACAAGCACCTGTCTTTGATACGTATGTACATCATAGTATAGCAACTGGAGTGAGCTGAAACAGAGGTTAGGGTAGGGGAAAACTCAGCAACGCCGTTTGCTGTGTGACTCTCGATCTCTTTACCTCTGTTCTCCCAGTCTGTAAAATGATCACAAAGACTAGTGTGCTGCCTCCTACATCCTCATTTCTGCCCCTTCCATTTCTAAAAAGAATGTCACCAGCAATGACACACAAATAGGGTATCCTTCTTTATGTGTCTGTGTGTGCATGCATGTGGGTACTGCACATGACATTTCAGATCCCACCCTCCAATCTCTCCTAGCTATCATAAAGCAAGTCAAACACAAACCCTCAGGAATGTAAAACAGGCTTTGGTGGGTGAAGAGTATGTGAGTATGGGTTTTATCTGGCATTAGCGGAAGTCGTAGTGGGCAGTTCCTGTGTATTTTATGTCCTTAACCTAAAAAAATCTCCCCACTATGAATGACCATCATGGAGGTGTGGGGCAGGTTTTGTGGTGGCAAAACCAGTAGAAAAGAATCATGACGTTTCTGCCAGTGGCCTGCTATGTGCGTGGCCTGGGGAATACTGGCAATCAGTTACCTAGTTTTGTCACCTTACAGTCACATTTAGAACAAATCTTCCTCTATTATTTTGAGTGCTCTAAAATGAAAAAAGCATTCCTTGAATATGGACTTGACCTTTGCTTATTACCATCTTAATGTAGACTCACAAAAATGACATAGAGGACAACTACTAGGTGCCCTAATAGGCAGCATTTGTTCCCTAAGGGTCCATGTTGAACACTCACAGCCCCCTTTTCTATGAGGGGCTGCTACCTGCTGATGCTGCAAACAGTTATACAGCTGGCTCCTAACAATCAGAAGGCACATGGTCTAGGAGCCAACAGCATGCAGGAGGTTCTCCTTGCTGTCTTTTGGTTCTCCTTGTCTTGTCTGTCATGGTGCCCCTAAGCAGCCATGCTACCTCTTGCTACACCATTCTGCTGTGACCCATGATACTCAAAAATACCCCAGAGTCTTTGATGCCCCTGACAACTCATTTCTGGGTGTCTCCCTTGCTCTATGGCTGCTTCTCAGCAGGAGCTACATTCTGAACACTCTGCCCAGTGACCCCTGGTCACCCAAGCTCTGCCACCACTCTCTGTGTTAAATAAGAAACAGGGAGGTTACAAATGTCACCGAATTTGTGACATTTGTATGTTCAGCTAAAATTTAGCCAAGCTCCCCATGCTTAGGGCACTGTAATTATGCTCACCTGCCTCTCTCACCAATGGACAGCATATCCTGCAGGCAGGGATTTTGTCTCACTGACTGCTCTATCTTCTAGCTCAGTTCTTAGTCCATAGTAGGTGCTCAACAAATATTAGTGAATAAACGAAGACACAAGAATCCAGATCTCCTAACTTCTGGCTAAGGATTTGTTTTAACAGACTATTTTTAAGATGACTAGCCCTGGAATGAGTGTTTTCTGAAAACTAGGATTAGACACTATTTTTTTGATTTTTAAGAATCCGATGATTATAATTTCATTGTGTCAACTAATGGCCCCATATATCTTCTTGGAACCTAGATTATCTGCCCTAGACCTGCAACTCCCCCAACCCTACCCTGGGATTTCTTGTCTTATGAGTTGACGGTGAAATGGACTATGTTATATCAGGGTGGACTAGAACAAATGAGATATTGGACAAGAATTTTGAAAGATTTTTAAGTGAAACAATTGACACAAAATTCAAGTTGTTAAAACAGAATGTAACCAGAATTATACATTTTCTAGATCATCTTTGATATTTAGGTTACCTGCAGGCACTTCCTGGTTAAGAAGCTGGACTTGTAAACCGAAGATCTGTTCCTGTATTTTGTTGTGTGACAGCTTCAGCTTCTCTCTCCTGCTTATCATGTAGCATAAATTTCGGACCTGAAAGCCCAACCCCCAGGAAATAGAGATTTTTGTCATATGCAAATGTGACAATTAAAATTGTTCAGCTAAAATTTAGACAACTAAAGTCAGGTGGGGAGAGGTGGTGAGGAGAGCAGAACCCAAAAGCTGAATAATGAGAGCCACTCCTCAGGAATTCATGCAGCATAATCAGTAGTGGGATCATAGTTCTCATATCTATCAGCAGCACAAGCAAAATGCCCCAAAGCCACTTCCTGAAATCTACTCTCCCTGCAGTGTCCTGGACTTGATATTTATCTGCACAGCCAGGCTGGAAAGACTGAATGATGATTAAATATTTCAGCCTTCCTTTTAGATCCCTGAGTAAACAATGGCAATGCTGTATCCAGTACAATTTTGTAATGAGTGCTAGACTAGCTGGATAAAGGTCTGCTGAGAAGACTGGAAGTGGCTAAAATTTTTGCTCACTCTTTCAGCTCATCCAAGTCTCCACAACCACAAGGGTAAAATCCTCCCTCTCATACTCCCCACCTGGACAAATTATTCAATCTTTTTGTGCCCTTGTTTATTCATCTGTAAGTAGGAATAATAATAGCACTTACTTCATAGGAAAGTTAGGATTAAATGAATATTTACAAAATGCTTAGAACAGTGTTGCTACACAGTAAGTGCTATATATGTATGAGTTAAATTTTTAAAATGTGAGCCAAATCTATTAGATCCCTTCCAAATTCTGGTAGCATAGGAAAAAAACCTATCTGTATAATTATACAGATAGGTTTTTTTCCTATCTGTAAAAAATGCCATCTGTATAATTATACTTGATTATAAAATTCTCTAGGGTAAACATAGGGCCTAACCTATCTTTGAACCCCTGCAGTATCAACTTAGTAGATACCTGATATATATGAGTTAAATGAAATTATATGGTGCACAAGCTCCCAACCAAGGATGATTTTGACCCCCAGGGGGCATCTGATAATCTGGAAACTTTTTTGGTTGTCATAACTGGGTATGTGTGTGGGGGTGGGGTTTGCTACTGGCATCTAGTGGGTAGAGGGCAGGGATGCTACTAAATATCTTACAGTGTCCCCCACAACAAAGGAGAGTTCCCTACAACAAAGAACTATCCAGCACAAATGTCAATAGTGCTGAGTTTGGGAAACTCTGATCTAGTGCTTTCCTGAATAAAATTCATTCTTTTTTCAACCCGCAATCTCATTAAGTGTGTCAGTAAAATATAACTGATCCAATTTAGGCTCAACAGTGAATCTAAAATAAACCACATGAGGATTTACTTCAGATTTAAGGTTCATAAAACATATGTGAGGCCTCTCTAATTCCCTGAATATGCCTGCCAAAATTTAAACTGAGCCCAATGTCTGGGGCCACAATAAAATCAGAAGATAAGCAACGACACAGAAGCTCACACTATAAATGAGCTAGCTGATTCTTAAAAAAAATGGAAGTAGGACCTCCATTTCTATATAGACTGAGACCTACACACTAGTCACAGCTGGTCACCTTACCCGCTCTAGGTCTTGCCGTAGATGCATAAACATTCTCATGCGAGTGTGAATACTCTCCTCTTTTGGCTGCACTAGGCAATTTCTTTCATCCTCCCTTGGAGGAAATAATGGCTTATTGAAGTTACTTTTCCGTTTCAGTTTCCAGTAGTTATAGATAAAGTCCACAGCTAGTATGGGTAGCCCCAGCTCTGTGGCCACATCTTCCACATTGACCAGGGTATAGAAGTCTTCCTCCAGCTCCTGAAGCTTCTGTGCCCTCAGGCTGGTTTTCTCGCTTTTGGCTTGGCTCTGTTCTGCAGCCCGGTGTAGGGGGTGCTCAGCCTCCCCAAGTTTCAGCCTGTTTTGGCTGTGCTTGAGGCAGTATGATTTGAACTTCACTTCATCTCCCTCATCTAGGATGGTCTTCATTTCTAGACTGTGCTCAAAGGCACAGGTGACATGGAAAGCAGTGATGCAGCTTTTCACCGAGCACTGCAGGAAGAAAAGATGTGTCAGGGCAGCAGGGCTGAGGGGAAGGGAAGCCCTATATCCTTGGGCCTAAACTGAGAGCTCATAGGAAGCAAAGGAAAGACAGGGAGAAAGTTGGTTCTACATTGATCATGACAGGCTTTATAAGTAACCCAGGAAATCTGCTCCTATAGAACACAGCAAAAACAGAGGCAAAAAACAAAAAACCCAAAACTTCAAATTCCCCTTTAAGATTTCAGCTCAAGAATTAAGTTTGTCTGAGATATCTTCCTTGACCCCTGTAAAGAGTTATGCTGTACCTATTCTGTTTCCCACATAACCTTATTGTATGCTTCTATGACAGTACTTTTCCACACTGTGCCTATTGTATAATAAATGTCAAATCCCTCACCATAGCTCTTAAAGACAGAAGCTGTGACATTCATCACACATCAACTACTGAGCAAGCAGGTGCTCAAGAAATGCTTCTGAACAAATTAATTTTAAAAAGTCAATTATTATCGCCAGAGCATCTACTGGTTCTAAAAAAGGCTACAGAAACTCCACTAAGTATCCTAACTTCTTGAAATTGTTCTTACAGAGCTATGCTGTCCAACATGGTAGCCAATTAGCTACAAGCAGCTATTTAAATTTAAATTAATTAAAATTACACACAATTAAAAATTCAATTCCTTAGTCATACAAGTCACATTCCAACCATACTGAACAGCACATATTTCTATAACTGCAGAAAGTTCTATTGAACAGTATAATTACAGACAATCTGAAATTAAGTTTATAGTATTTTGCCATTCACAGATGTGACATATTTGTTAAGTGTCTCTGTGTAGCACACACTGAGGATTCATAGGGACGCAGAGCAGGGAGAATCTGGCCCATGACTGCTATACTCCTGTGCTTCAGTTAGTCTCAATTACCATTTGTTACGGTTACAACACTACAGCTTTCCTTTCAAACATAAATGCACGGGTACATTTATGTTTATGGAGAGGAAGGAGGGAAAACAATGGATTTGTTTCTAAGCATATAGTGGGAATGCCTATGGTTAAAGTCAAGTTTCAACTCTTTTGGAAGCCTGCATCTGGAAGGCAGACTGCTCAATTATCTATGTGTTGGGTTTTTGAAAACTAAACATAGAGAATGAATTTGGATATGAATAAAGACTAAAGAAATGCAAATCCTGATGGGTTTCCTTATAATAGA
Source organism: Pteropus medius (assembly GCF_902729225.1). Taxonomy (NCBI): domain Eukaryota; kingdom Metazoa; phylum Chordata; class Mammalia; order Chiroptera; family Pteropodidae; genus Pteropus; species Pteropus medius. Next base: position 1,173,299 of record NW_024342542.1, on the reverse strand, counting down.
TTGAGAAATTCCACAACTAAGAGAATTCTGACAACCATCAAAGCTTTAATGGGTGGGGGGGGCAGATTCCATTTAAACTAATTTCACAGGATAAAGAATCCCAGGGATGAAATATAATTCTAAGGTCATCTTACCTAGCATCACATTTATCATTGCTTTTACCTGATTTTCTATCTTTACTGGACCCCCACCTCTAACTCCTTCCACTTTTTAGTTAAGTGGTAATCTAGCCATTTACTAGATTTCTCTAGCATTTGCCACCCCAGTGTTGGACAGCTCTATTGGGAAAGTTTGTTATATTACACTGAAATCTGTATGCTTAAAACTTCCATGTATTTGAAAAGCCTCATGACAATGAGGATTAAAGCCCCCAATGTACTTTTATCTGGGTACCTTTTATCATTGCTAGGCTAGGAAACTAGCCAGTCATTTAAAAAATAAGAAGCAAAAGGCATTCTTTAGCAAAAGATTAAATGTTAGCGTAGTGTTCTTTTGCTGTTTAATAACAGATAAAAATATGGGATGAGAAAACAAAAAGATTGTTTCCTATTTAAGAAAATGAATATGTGACATAAAACTACTACTATTGGGAAGCTAAAAACAGATCATCTCTTGGGTTGAATTTATAGAATGTAGAGACATAAGTAAAAATTACTCAGAATAAAAGGTAATACACGAATAAGAATTGGGTACCTAGATGAAAAATGTAATGTCCTTAGGAAACTCTGCCATAAAATTCATCTAGTTTCAAAAACTAAGGTCATTCTATGATATTTATAGCTCGAAGTCTATATATCTTGGTGGTAAAGGAGAAATGCCAACCAAGTTCTGGTGCCAATCAAAAACCTATTTAACCTTTTCCCCCCAAAACATTTGGCAGTTTAATTAAACAAATGTCTACTGTAACCACTTAAGGTGATAGGGGAGGTATTCTTATGCCTCTTAAAAACAGCTTAATTGAGATATAATTTACATACCATAAAACTCACCAATTTTAAGTATACACTTCAATGGTTTTTAGTATATTTACAATTGTATAACTGTCACCATATGTAATTTCAGTACATTTTCGATTCCCCCCTCAAAAGAAATCTTGTGCTGATGTGCAATCATGCCCTGTTCACAATCCCAGACCTGCCCAACCACTAAGCTACTTTGTGTCTATGTAAACAGGCTGTTTCATATAATATATGGCTGTTTATATCTGGCTTTTTTTACTTAGCATGTCTTCAAGGTTCATCTACATTGTAGCATGTATCAGAATTTCATTCCTTTAAAAATATGCCTAAATAATATTCTATTGTATGGATATACTACATTTGTTTTTCCATTCACCTGTTGATGGTCATTTGAATTTTCACTTTTTGGCTTTTATAAAATAATGCTATGAACATTTGTGTACAAGTTTTTGTGTGGACATATATTCGTATATCTCTTTGGTAATGTGCAGTAAAAGATTAACCTTGCCCAAAGAAAGATTTGATCCTTTGCCGCCAGCTCCTGAGAAGCATTCTCTAAATCCTTGGAGTGCCCTGCCTGATAAGTATTTTTGTTTACCTGGGGGTTTTGGGCCATGTCAGATAGTCTAAGCTAACAATGTGATTTATGTTGGAAGCTTTGGGCTATGTGGTATCAGCCTAATCTCTGGAGGGATCATGCGGATGGTCAGCGGTTTCTACTTGGCCAACTTCTGATAAAATCTCTGGACACCAACGCTTCAGTGAGCATCCCTAATTGGCAGGCAATACTCTGCATTATCACACATCATTGCTAGGAGAAATAAGTCCACAAGATTCTAATTGGAGAGGACAACTAGAAGCTCCATACCTGTTCTTTCCCAGGCCCTGCCCTATGTACCTCTTTCCTTTGCTGATTTTAATCTGTATCCTTTCATTCTAATAGACTGTAACATGAGTATAATGGCTTTTCTGAGTTCTAGTGAATTATTGAACCTGAGAGTGGTCTTAGGGGCCTCTTTAATTGCAGGAATATACTAGTAAGTGAAACTGCTGGGCTGTATGTTAACTCTACATTTAGTTTTCTAAGAAACTGACAGATTCTTTCTCACAGTGGCTGCATATTTTACATTCCCACTAGCAATGCATGAGGGTCCCAATTTCTCCACATTTTTGCCAATAACTGTTATGGTCTGCCTTTTTGAGTATCACTACCCTACTGAGTATGAAGTGGTATCTCATTGTGGTTTATTTATTTTTAAAGAGGGAAAAATAACTTTCTATATATTCTTCAGAAATTGTAGAAAAATGAGTTTTTAAAATACTTTCATTAGAAGGAAATGTGTAAGGGGAGTTTCTGTGAGATGAGAACTGCATCAGATAGAATGGTTTGAATAAAAATCTTGAAAAAGAACACCAGAGCCTGATTTAGGAATTAAGGTGCTTCCTTAAAGAAATATTTTGTCACCCACCCCTGCCAAGAGAAAAATAGTGCGTCTTCCTCAAAAGCAGATGACACCTGCCTGGAATACAAAGAGCCTGGTGCATATGTACTCAGCAGTTCTTGCCCTTAATCCCCAATAATCCATGAACAGACAAATGGGTGGTATCAGAACAATTTTCTCAAAACTTGGTCACTGAAACAATGTCATAAATGGCTCAAGTTAGCCTATAAAATCTATTTCAGCCACTGTGTACTTAAACTCTAGCACCAACAGTAGCCACTGGTCCTTCTGATCTCTCATCCCTAAAGGTCTTTAAGGTCTGAGGGGAGAAGTCGCTTCATTATTATTTAACTTTTCCCATGTTTATATCTGGCCTCCCTCAACAGACCATAAACTCCTGAAGGAAGAGATTTGAAGTGTCTTAGAACAATTTGGAATATATAAGAAAGATATTAAAGCACTTTCCCTCTTTTTAATTTTTTTTGGTGCCCTTTAATCTCAATATTTAATTTCCTTCTCTACTGAGTACCACCTTTAATAGTCATTGAGTAGATATACTTGCATTTCCTCACTTGTCAAAAATTTTCCTTTGTTTTTAAAAAGGTCACTTCCCTTATAGTCAAACTCATATTAGCCTAATGGTAAACTCATGGTGGCCCACTTGTTTATCCTGACTTTATTTGATATTCTATTCAGTTTGGCAGGATAAATGCTAAGGCTTTCCATCAAGAAAGACAGATTGACTTCAGGGAATAATAATATAAACAGTAATAACAAGTACAACTACTAGGATCACTAAGTATTTACTACTATCTGTTAGGCACTGTGCTTAGCTCTTTACCACCTTAATAAGTAGGTACTATTATTACCTCCATTACAGATGTGTCAACTGAAGCACAGATATAGTAGACCAGGATCTGAACTCCAGGAGTCTGGCTCCAAAAGCCATATTCTTTTTTTTTTCCTTTTTAAAAATAATTTATTTTTCAATTACAGTTGACATACAATATTAGTTTCAGGTGTAAAACACAGAGATTAGGCATTATATAACTTACAAAGTGATCACCCTGATAAATCTATACCCATCTAACACCATAGTTACTATAATATTATTGACTATATTCCATATGCTATACTTCACATCCCCATGATTATTTTGTAACTACCCATTTGTACTTGTTAATCCCTTCCTTTTTTTCACCCATCCCCCACAACTCCCCTCCCACCTGGAAATGATCAAAATGTTCTTTGTATCTATGATTTGTTTTATTTTGTTCTTTAGATTCCGCATGTAAGTGAAATCATATGGTATTTGTCTTTCTCTGACTGATTGAGTTCATTCAGCATAATACCCTCTAGGTCTATCCATGTTGTTGCAGATGGCAAGACTTCTTTCTTCTGGCCAAATAATATTCCACTGTATGTATGTATTGCCTCCTCTTTATCCATTCATCCATTGATGGACACCCAGGCTGCCTCCATATCTTGGCTATTATAAATAATGCTGCAATGAACATGTGGATGCACATATCCCTTTGAAGTAGTGTTTTGGGATTCTTCAGATAAATACTCAGAAGTGTGATTACTGGGTCCTTCTTTGTCTCTTGTTATAGCCTTTGTTTTAAAGTTGATTTTGTCTGGCATAAGTATTGCTACCCCAGCTTTTTTTTGTTTCCATATTCATTAAGTATCTTTTCCTAAACCTTTACTTTCAGTCTGTGTGTGTCTTTCAATCCGAAGTGAGTTTTTTTCCAAATATTTTTATTAAAATACAGCCAACATACAATATTGTATTAGTTTCAGGTGTACACCTTATTTGACATTTATATACCTAAAGAAGTGACCACCATGATAAGTCCAGCAATCATCTGAAACCATACAATGCTATCACAATATTATTGACTATATTCCCTATGCTATACACATCCCCATGACTTATTTTATACCTGGAAATTTGAGCCTCTTATTCCCCTTCACCTTTTCCCCCTCTGTTTTGATATTTCGATTGCAGCTGACATTCTATATTATTTTATATTACTTTCAGGTATACGGCATAGTGATTAGACATTTATATAATTTATGAAATGATCACCCTGACTAGTCTAGCACCCATCTGGCACTATACATAGCCATTACAATATTATTGACTATATTCTCTATGCTTTACTTCCCTATGACTATTTCATAACTACTAATTTGTACTTTTTAATCCCTTCATCTTTTTCACCTCATCCCCAAACCCCCTCCCATCTGGCAACCATCAGCTTGTTCCCTGCATCTATGAGTCTGTTTCTGTTTTGTTTATTTTGTTCCTTAGGTTCCACATATAAGTGAGATCATATGGTATTTGTGTTTCTCTGACTTATTTCACTCAGCATAATATCTTCCAGGTCCATCCATGTTTTTACAAATGATAAGATTTCATTCTTTTTTTTTTTTTATGGCCGAGTAATATTCCATTGTATATATGTACCACCTCTTCTTTATCTGATTGTCTACTGATGGACACTTTGGTTGCTTCCATATTGTGGCTATTGTAAATAATGCTGCAATGAACATAGGGGTGTGTATATTTCGAATTAGTGTTTTGGATTTCTTCAGATAAATACTCAGAAGTGGAATTGCTGGGTCATATAGTAGTTCCATTTTAAATTTCTGGAGGAACCTGTATAGTGAAGTCAGTCTCTTATAGGTAGCATATATAAGGGTCTTGTTTTCTTATCCATTCAGCCATCCTATCTTTTGAGTGGAATATTTAATCCACTTACATTTAAAGTAATTGTTGATAGATGTGTAGTTATTGCCATTTTATTATTCATATTTCCCCTCCTCTTCTTCCTCCTTCTTCAAGGAGTCCCTTTAACATTTCTCATAATATGAGTTTGGTGGTGATGAACTTCTTTAGCTTTTTCTAGTCTGGGAAGCTCTTTATCTGTCCTTCAAATCTAAATGATAGCTTTGCTGGGTAGAGTAATCCTGGTTGTAGGTCTTTGTTTTTCATCACTTTGAGTATTTTGTGCTAATCCCTTGTGGTCTGCAACATTTCTGTTGAGAAATCAGCTGACAGTCTTATGGCAGCTCCCTTGTAACTAACTGCTTTTCTCTTGCTGCTTTTAAGATTACTTTCTTTAACCTTTGGCATTTTAATGATGATGTGTCTTGGTGTGGGCCTCTCTGGGTTCGTCTTGTTTGGGACTCTGTGCTTCCTGGGCTTGTATGTCTATTTCCTTTACCAGTTAGGGAAGTTTTCAGTCATTATTTCCTGAAATAGGTTTTCCATTCCTTGGTCTCTCTCTTTTCCTTCTGGTACCCCTATGGTGTGAATGTTGACACACTTGATGTTGTCCCAGAGGCACTTAGACTATTCTCATTTTTTTGGATTCTTTTTTTTTACTTTTTTGCTGTTCTGACTGGGTGTTTTCTGCTACCTTGTCTTTTAAATTGCTAATTTGATCCTCTGTTTCATCTAATCTACTGTTGATTCCCTGTGATGTACTCTTCATTTCAGTTACTGTATTCTTCATTTCTGACTGGTTCTTTTTTTATGTTTTCTATCTCCATTTTTATATTTCCTATCTCTTTGTTGAAGTTCTCACTGTGATCACTGTGTATCCTTATAACCAGTGTTTTGAACTCTGCATCTGGTAGATTGCTTTTCTCTACTTTGTTTAGTTCTTTTTCTGGTGCTTTGTTCTGTTCTTTCATTTGCGACATGTGTCTTTGTCTTCTGATTTTGGTTGCCTCCCTGTGTTTATTTCTATGTATTAGGTAGTTCTATGTCTCTGGTCTTGGTAGAATGGCCTTATGTAGTAAGTATCCAGTGGCATTAGGTGGGGCCCAGTGGCACGGTCTCCCTGGTCACCTGAACCAGGTGCTCCAGGTGTCCCTGGTGTTGGTTGTTTGCACTCCTTTTGTAGTTGAGCCTTGAGTGCTGTCAGCACATCAATGGGAGGGACTGACTCTCAGGCTAATTGGTTATTGAAGACCAGCCATGACTACAGTGGAGAGCTGTTGTGCAGAGGCTGACCCTATGGAGCAGTATTTGCTTTAGTGGGGCTGTTCTGATGCCTGCTGAGTATGCCATCTGGATCTGTCATTTGTGGAGCTGGTTGGGTGGTGGTCTGGTGCCAAAGGTCATATCCTTAACCACTATTAGTTCTTTCTTCTCAGGGAAGGCCTAAAGCATCTGGATCTAGGTTGAATGGGGCTTAAAGATAAGATATATAAGGACCCTACAGGAATTCTCAAAAGCTGCAGTTAGAGGGACTGTGTTCAGGGTCTAGGTAAAACTCAAAGCTCTCTGTGCATCTGATTTGAACCCAGTCTTTAGGATAAGTTCCAGAATTATCAGAAGCCTTCATGTTCATGGGAAAAGTTTAGCTCCCAGATATGGAAGCTGCAGATATTGACTAGTCTAGACCCCAAACACAACAGTGTTAGATTCTATCCTTGCCCAGTGAATGTTCTGAAATCAAAAGGAGAGATGCAGGTATTCCCACTGTTGGCAGTTAGGAAGAATAAACACAATTCATGGTTAAGAAATTTCCAAAGGGTTTATAAAGCAAAATACCTAAAATATGTTACTAATCACAAAGTCTCTTTAATAAACCTCCGAAGAACAATGATGCTAATAAAACTCAATCCTTACTGAATTACTGCATAGTTGATCCTTGAACATGTAGGTCTGAACTGTGTGGGTTCACTTAGACATGGATTTTCCAATTGACCTGTGCAGTTCAAACCTATGTTGTTTAAGAATCAAATCTGAGGTTAGGGCTGACTATAGTTATGCTATATTTCTGGCTGCATGGAAGTTTGGCACCCCTAACCTCTGCATGGTTCAAGGGTTACCTGTATTTGTTTACTATATTTTTCATTCTCATACAGGAAGCAAGATGCTAAATTACTAATGGGTTTGGAATTTACTTAGTGTTAATTTAAAAGGAAAAAAAGGTTTTGGTCTGTTTTCCCCTAGGAAAAGTAGGTGCCAACCATGGAAAACAAAGAACACTCCATTAGTATAAGGAGAATAGAGGTAGAGAAAAATACAACCACACTTAAAAAGGTCACTTGAAGTTCACGCCCCCTCAACGGGAGGTAGGTCTTTAATAAAGTCTGGTACTGACAATGCACTTCCTTAAACCATAAAACTATTTCGCACCTCTTCTTTCCTCAAACTTCTAGACCTACCCACATTCTTACTCTCACCTGATGATCCTGCTTCCTACCTCACTGAGGAAATTAAAACAATCAAGAGCACTTCTGTAGATTCCCACCAGCACATCTACCTAACACTGCACGTATACACTCTGCCTTCAAGCCTGTTTTCTGGAAAGAACTATCTGTACTCTTGCCTAAAGCCACCCCTCCATTGCATACTTTACCTTTTCTCACCTACTGAAAAACTTTGCTACAGCAGTTTTTCTTCTCCACTGGGTCACTCTCTGCATGCATAGTTATGTTCTATATGTTAACAAGTATACACACATACTTGTTATTTCTTCCGTCTTAAAGAAAAGACCTCTTTCCCTCACTTTTCTGGACTGTTCCTACACCATTTCTTTGCCCTGACCCTTGACAATGTAGCTATTGCCATCACCACTCCACCTAAACTGCTCATCCAGATTACTAATAATCACATTACTAAATTCAGGTGTCAATTTGTAGTCCTCATCTTACTTCAGCAGCATTTAACACCACTGATCTTTTCCTTCTCCTTGAAATGCTTTCTTCCTTTGATTTCTAGGCTACTACAGGCTCTTGGTTTTCCTTCTGTCTCCCTGGTGGCCTGTTCCCAGTCTCCTCTGTTAGTTCTTGCTACTCTCCTTGACTTCTTAATGCTGGAATGCTTCAAGGCCTAGTGCTTGGTACTGTTCTCTCTATCAACACTCATTCGGTGATCGTACCCAGTCCAGACTAAAGCTATCTATATACCAATGACTCACACATTTATGTCTTCAGTCCAAAACTTCTCCCCAAACCCCAAACTCACATAGACAACTGCCAGCTTGACATTTCTACTAGGATACCTGATAGACATCTCAAACTTAAATGCCTAAGACTGAACTCCTATTTCCCCCTAAATCTGTTCTACATCTGCAGATTTACGGCAACTTCACCTTCCCACTGTTTGGGCCAAAAACCTGGAGGTATTCCCAACTTTTATCTTTCTCTCACACCTCATATCTGAGCCAAAGTCAATTCTATTGGCTCTACTTTCAACATTCATCCAGAATCCAACCACTTTCCACCACCTCCAAGGCTATCACTCTGGTCAAAGCCACGACCATTTCTCATGTATTATTTTAATAGCCTCCTAATTGCTTTTCCTGTTTCTAACCTTCCTTCTTCTTGGTCTATTCTACAGAGTGCCTATTTTTGTTTTTAATCTTTTACTATGGAAATTAAAAAACCTATGTAATAGCATAAAGAGCACTATAATAAACTCCATATAACCATCAGTCAGCTTCAATAATTATTAGTGTATGACCAATCTCGTTTTATCTTTAACTCCCATACTACCCTGTCCTCCAGATTATTTTGAAGCAAATCTTAGATATCAAATCATTCCATGTAGTGATCCTTAAAAATATAAATCAAACCGTGTTACTTATCTGCTCAAACCTGCAATTCTCCCCCTCCTTGCTCAAACTTGGAGTAAAACAAAGAGATCTCATACATGCTCTGGAAGCCCTAAACCAGGGGCTGGCAAACTGTGGACCAGAAACCAAATGCAGCCAGCTGCCTGTTTTTATGTGGCCCATGAGCTAAGGATGGTTTTCACATTTTTAAGTAGTAGAAAAAAATAAAAAGAGGAATAATATTTCATAACACATAAAATATGAAAAATTTACAGTCCACAAATAAAGTCAAAATTTTAACTCTTAATTTGATCAAAATCTTTAAAAACTGCAGAATATGAACTCTAATAAAAGTAAGAACCATTGCCCTGCAAATAAAAAACCTACTCTCAAATGTTTCATCTATCCATCTGTTCATCATCCATCAATGTAATATTTATTGTCTGCCTACTATGTCGGGGGGGTGGGGGATCTAAGGATGAAATAGTCTGAGCCTACAGTCTATTATGGAAGATAAAATTCATAGATAAATAACTATAATAGAGAGCAGAGTGTGGTAATGCGGGGCTGTAATGCAAACTCAGGTCAAGGGCAGTGTTTTCTCTCACCACAATCACACTGCCAATTCCTAACTGTTAGGAAAAAAAATCATCCTTTAAAATAGCAAAAATAGGAGGGAAAATGCAGGTACCGCAATAAGAAAAAATAAGTAAATCAATGGATAAAAATGCAATATACTATTATAAAATGACTAAATAATAACTACGAAAACATGGAAAATATTTTATTTTTCAGTGGGGAGAATGCATATTACAAACTAATCTATGATACAATATATTTATTCAATAAACACTAATTGAGCACTAACAATGGGCAGGCACTCTCCTTTGTGCTAGAGGCAATTCACAGAAGAATACTGCACAACTGTGGCCCTCGAAGGGCTCATATATGGGGAGCAACAGGGAGAGAACTTACAAAAACAAACAGGCAATGTGTTAAGGTAGTAGACCCCATGGGAATAATTTTTCTTAAAATGTTTTTCCTTTATAATTGCTAAAGTGCTGTGGTTAAATGAAATCTGTAAAAAATAAGTTTTTTAAAAAGCAAGACCAAATATCCAATTCTGTCAGATGTAAAAACGAGTTTAAAAAATTAAAAGGGACTTTGGGGTCCAGATTGTGTTCCTTAAATACAATTTCCCAGTAAAAGAACCAGGGTTAATTGGAGGAGTGGCTGATCCCAGGTCTGGAATAAGAAATCTACTAGATGAGCCAGATAGCAAGGAACCTCATGAACACCTAAAGTTACTGTCCCTAAGCTATTAAGCTATGATGTTATATGATCCCTTTTCATTGAGTATACCAGCTACTACTTCTACTTCAAGTAGCTGAATTCCTATGCCCCAGAAGTCTTAGAAAACTTTACTTGCACTACCATATGCAACGAGTGAGAATGACTTTCCAACCTATCCACCAGAATTTACCCATTCAGAGGCATCTTGCTCTACCAAAATGAGTTGCATTTAGTCCAGCAACAGGGTCATCTATCAAATTATCCTGGAAGCCAAGTCCATTGATAGTCAATGGGTGAGCTACACAAAAACATGGGCCTGGTTGTTTTACAGTGATGGCTTGTTTCCACCCAGGATGGTGTCATTTAGCTTCAGAACTCACCTAATTCATTATATCTAATAGCAAAGGATGGAAATTAACTATCACTATGGATACTAAAAAGATTAAGCTGAAGGCTTCCGAGGCAACATCCAAAAAAAAGGTTCCAGAAATGGTCTGTACAATGGCAGAGCCATGGGAATGAGTGGGAGGCCTCTCGAGTAACCATTCAGTTAACAAGATGGTCTCACTGAGAGGGCAAGTCTAGCCAATTTGGTGTTAGCACACTCCACCACTTCCCATGGGGACTTACCTGAATGCAAGCCCCTGTCTTCAATTTGCACAGGCTGCAAACTAAAGCCCACCGACTCGGCGGGATGTGGGATATCTTTGTGATTGGTTCCATCCTCTCGGGACAACCAATGCTGACCTACAAATAAAACACCACCATAAGGCAGAGGCACTAAGGCATTCCCGAAGTGCCTTTTATAAACCATAAATGATGTTACATGAAGCTCAGAACATCAAAACAATGAGGTGAGACACGTCTCTTAAGGTTACTATGGGACCAAGAATAAGTAAAACTTGTCTCTAGCCACTGCTCAGACCTTCGATCATTTCCAGTAATGTAAATGATTCATATATTGGATGAGGGCAGGAGTGGAGAGTAGGCGTGGTTAACTTAATGAATCACTGATATCTATACTTAGGAACCAAAGAAAGCTACTAAGGAAAGGAATTAAAATTTATAAAATCTAGCACCTATCGTATTAGAGATGGTGCCATATGCCTTGTTTTCTCATTTAATTAATTAAGGATGAAAAACAGAGGCAGTGACAAGACTTTCAGTTCAGTTTACATGGAAGCATGATATTGTTGGAAAGTAGCAGCAATCTGTAGAATGAAGAGATTGCAGCATCTAAGTAGAAAGAATGAGGATGATGACATCTGTAAACCGAAGTCTTTAAGATCACATTTCTATTATCGGCTTACTCTACTCTCTCAGTAACTTCAAAGTGAAATCAGTCGTTGGGAGTGAGCTGAAAGGAAATGGATGTTTTTAAAAAGAAAGAAAAAAAATTTTCATGTAAAAAGAAGAGGGCAAGCAACTTCTGGTAAAAAGTGTTTTTTCTTATTTATAAAAAAATGTACATGTTTCTAAGAGAGATACAACTTTAAAAAGTGAAGGACTGTTGAATAAGGATGGTTAAACTGGTATAAGTTTTGCCCTCATCAAGAAACCAGCAGTAGAAAGAACACAGAGGTCTTAAACAGCCCAAAAGGTACTAGAAACCAGGTAATAGAAACCATAAAAGAATGTCAATAGGTGCAAAAGCTTCTTTTACTTTTAAAGAACTCTTCCTGAGTCATGTTCCAGACTTTTTTTATATGCCGAGAGAGCCTGCTCTATTAGCTGGGAGATCTGCTGCTGGAAAATAGTCACTCTCAGGCCAGAAACCCAAGAGTTCATTTCATATGTCTATAAGCCGGATGTTCATAGTAAGAAAAAAACCACTACTCAAATAGTATTAAAAATACTGACTTCTATATCTATAAGAATACCACAGTAGTATCTAGAACTTTCAGCTGAACTCTGTGAGCTGACTGTTGGATAACTTCCCTGGAACTGACATTAACAAAAATAAAGCCAGGGAAGTTTTAAAGGAGAATGAATTACTGATATAGTATTATCAGCTCTCCCACGAACTAAATTCTGCAGTCTCTCTCGTCCTATAGTTAAACTACTAACAAATTTGCTCGCTTGAATAGGGGTTGGGGAAAGAGGCTGTGAGTGGGATGTCCAAACAGATTTAAAAAAGGGCAGCCATAAGAAGTAAGGGGAAGTAATGTTTGGAAGCCCCTTTTAATCAACTTATTGTGCACATAGCCCATCAGGAAATACCAGAAACTGAAGAACCAGATTAAACTATGACAGATGGAGTTTTGAATAAAGAAGCTCTTAAACAAATATTTAGTCCAAGCTCTGCAAAGAGTTTCCAAAATCAAAGGGCAACCATCACAGTGGGGAAAAGAACTGTTGTTCACTTTTCTGTAATAACCTAAAACTGGAAACAACTCAAATGTCCATCAAAGGACAATGGATAAATTATGGTATATCCATACAATGGAATACAAATAGAAAGGAATGAAACATAGAGTGCTAGCTAGACAGGAAAAAAAGTGTATAATGTATGATTCTATTTATATGAAGTCCAAAAACAGACAAAACTAATCTATAGTGATAGAAATCACTCTTGGGTAATAGGGACCCAGAGAAGGACTGGAAAAGTGGGTATGAGAGATCCTTCCGGGGTGTTCCATATCTTGATCTGGGTTGTGGTTCCAGATACAAATGTGTGAAAATTCATGAAACCCTACACTTAAGATTTGGTATTTTAAGGTAAGTTTCACCTTAAAAAATCTGCTGCTCATACCCTGGTCTTTTTGTGCCTTTCCTTCTTGTACAAATTTATTCAACATCACTGGTAGTACCACCTACAAATTAATCAGCGTGGGCTTACAAAATCACTTGGATTTAAGAAGGATGTGAGGGAGTTCAAGTGGAAGCATATCACCTTAGGAACATGGGCAAGCATGAAGTTTCTCTATGAAGCCTGAGTCAGTCTGAATGTTGTCAGAAATGGGGGTACCCTGGAGCAAATGGCCTCACAGGCCTAGGCAAGTTCTTACCTCAGGAATCCACAGAGCACAGCTGACATGAGCCCATTTAGCTCCTGTCTTGGTGGCTTTCATGGCTCCACCTTTCTTTGGACATAAGATACATTGCGGACGAATGCCCAGGACACAGGAGCGACACAGCCAGCTGCCTTCTGGGACCTTGAGGATGCCGTAGCAGGCCTGGAGACATGAGGAGGAGAGGGGAGAATGATTAGTATCTTCTCACCATGGTTGATGTCTGCTGTCTGGTACAGTCAACAAAGTACCCTCTGTTTTTAGCAGAAAGAGACAAATAAGGCCAAACAAGCTCATATCCAGAATTTGGTAGTTTTAAAACACTCAAAAAAAAAAAAAAAGGCAACTTCCAGTTATCTTTTCTAAGATCAGCATGTCTATCTATGAGAACTGACTTTAATGATGATAGAATAAGACTAGAAGGGAATAGACGCAAAAGCTAGCCCACCTGTTATTTGCCTTTGGGGATTACATATATTTTTCTTTTTCCCCTGTTTTCTAAAGCTTCTTCAATGATTATTATAATTAGTCATATACTTATTGAACAATTTCTACATGTCATGCAGTGTTGTGATCAAGAAAAAGTGTTAGAAAATAAACAGAATGAAACTTCTGAGGAGCAAATGAGCTGACGTTTAAAGCCTAACAGTGCCTAGTGTATAAAAAGCACTTAGCAAATTGTAGCAATTACTTGCTTGGGTTGAAGAAAAAGGGCTTTGTGAATGATTCCTGAATTGAACAGAATATTAGACTAAACACAATACTCCATAATGAGTTCTGGAAGCTGCTTCAAAATCCTTTAAGGAATGAAGCTGGACAAATAAATAAATGAATTACTAGAGGAGGAAGGAGATTAATTTGGAAAACGTTCTAGATTTCCTTTTCACTACCTCCATTTTGCCCACCCTTCCCCACTTACTGCTCTACTCTCACCATTAGAGATCAAACCTGGGGGCCACATGGCTCCCCGTATAGCCTGGCACACCCTCCACCACTGACTGATTCATCATGGCAGCTTCATGCCTCCCCTAGGAGGTTCACTCATAGCTCAGATTCAAGTTACAACAGGTGCCCAGATTCAAGTTACAACAGGTGCCATGATGTCAATCCCCTAACTTGCCTCTTTTCCAAACTCTATCCATATTGCTCCCATGGTTCCCAGCTTCCAGATCCAAATTCCTGCACTCATATTATCCACTTTCCTTCATCTACTGCCTCTGGGGCTTACTAGTCCTTCCTACAGAGTGATCCCTAGACTCTGACCTTTCTATCCATCCCACCATAACTGCTCTATATTCAAGTCCTCATCAGGTCATACCTAGATTGATTTATTTCTAAGTCCTCTTTTACCCCCTTCACGCCTTCAATCCTTCCTCAGTTTGGCTGCCATATTCTTCTTATTAAAACAATGAATTTATACCACTGCACAGCAACATACCCTTTAGAAATTCCTTCTGTTATTACCCCCACCCCCATTTAAACCAGGGGTTCATAAACTACGTGAGGCCTGTTTTGTAAAGCCAGTAAGCTGAGAATGGTTTTCATACTTTTAAAAAGATGTTAAAAAATAGGTAACAGGGACTATATATATAGCCCTCAAAGTCTAAAAATATTTACTATCTTGCCCATCGAAGAAAATGTTTGCTGGCCCCTGATCTAAAGCCTGCTTCTCCTCACCTCGCTTCTCAGATCACTGCATCCCCTTGTGTCTGCTCTACTTCTCCACCCCTGTGCTCTACTCAGTGTGGTTTCCATCACTAGGTATGTAGTCCACATCATGTAGTCTTCTCTACTTTGGCTGTTATGTTTCGTCTCCTCAGTGAGATTTTAAGGTCACTGGGGGTTAGGTCCTTTGTCATCAGTTTATCTGGAATGCTCTTCATACTGAGCTCAAGTAGGTGGTTTGGTAGAACAACTTAATTTAGCTCAAGAACTGAAGCTGGACTCCAACCAGGCTGCTCTCACAATAGCAGGGCATCATTTTATAATTTTCAAAGCTGTCCTTTCTCTGAGGTCCAGAAAGATTGTTAGGAAATGAAAGCAAGCTTCATTCCTAGAACAGAGCCTCTTCCAGACCAGCAGAAGAAAAACCAATGGCCGGTTCTAGGAATACTCTATATCTCCTGGCCATTCTATTGGGAAGAAAATCATTTACTGAATCTTGTGTAGATGTATTAATAGTCATAAGACCATAGAGCCTGTATTTCATAGCAGTGGTTCTTAACTTTTTGTAGATCACAAAATGATGAAGGCTGTGGACTCTCTTGAGAAAATTGCACAAGTGCATGAACATATGTTTTGCATATAATTTCGGGGGGTAATAAACTCAATGCCAAATATTACATATATGACAAATATAAAGACTATGACCATGTACCTTCACGCAAATTAATTTAAGCCTCAATTTGAGTGTTCAATACCTGGACTAATAAGCAGAAAATGGAACATTTAAAGGGACTTGGAATGGTCTTAATTTTCACATTTTTTAATGAAAAAAATTTAAATTTACTATTAAAATCTGAAGTCTATTGATGTAAACCTCTCTTCTAAAATGCTGACAATAAGTGTATTATAGGCACAGAGGAACAAACATTTGAGATAATATGGCAGTAAATAAGAAAAATTATGTTTAATAAATACAGATGCCAACATGTTTCAGATTCTGTTAAAGAGTAAACCAAATTTTTCAAATCATTTAAAGTCACTTTTCAGTCAACAGAGGGAGCTCTAACCTAAGTAACTCTTTAGAATTCAAGTGACTATACTCACTTGGGAAGAATCTCTTTTGTATGAAACTTTATGTGGCACGACATCCAGCTTTATTTAATACAAACCAGTTTACATTCTGCAAAGCTTGGTCAAGTGTCACTGTCATCTTTTTCTACGTGATGAAAGGGCATCATTTATAGTCTTTATTGGATGTTTTCAAAACAAATAAAATACCTTTGAGGAGAATTATGCTTCATTTCGTTAGTCAAAAAACCTGAAAATAGTTCCTTAATATTTTGTCTCAACTGTGAAGGACAAATACAGAAAATATATACAGCTGACCTTTGTACTTCTCCCTTTAAGCCTACTACAGATTTGCAATCATTTACCTGAAAATCCTAGAGTGAGAAACATCAGGAAATTCAGGATTGCTCAGATCTCAGGAAAGTAATACAGTACACACACGCTATAACACCTAACCCCTCAATGGGACCAGGGGCAGTACCATATAATCAAATTCATTAATATTTCTTTAAAAAATATGTGATATTTACACAAAATGGGATAAAGACTATAAATAGCCTCATATTGGGTGAGTTCTACTATTGCCCCAAATCAGTTTTGGTGCCAAACTTCAGCAAAAATTTGCAGTTTTCAGAGTTTTAAAAGTTTGGAATTGCAGAGAAGGGATTGGTGGACCTGTATTGTCAGATACTTAAGTTCATACTTACGTAGTAAAGATTTCTCTCTCTAAGGTGTGACATAAATGACAATAACTGGTGGAGTGAATATAAATTTTTGAAATCTAGTATTTTAAGGGACACAAGTAAAATGAAGAAAAAGACCCAATTGGTGACAGAATAATTTTGAGTACCTTCTAATACAGAGGGTTAGATTAGGTGGCCCAGGGAATTAAACTAAAGTCTTAAGCTTTGGTTTCTCTCTATTTCTTGTATTCTAAAATACAAATCCTATCCTTCAGGGTTGACAGGACAAAACTGAAGTTCCTCAGTTTATGAGAGAAGCCCCTTCACATGCATCCATTGTATCCTTCTCTACCCTAACTCTCCATGCCTTCCCTGCTCCACTCACTACTGAAGTGCTCAGAGTTGCCTCCAATGTGCTTTGCCCACTCTCACTACCCGTCTGAATATGTTCTCCTCTCTGCCTGAACAAACGTTGCTGTTTTATCTGGCATTCAGCTTGGATACCACCTCATGGAAGTTGTCCCCAACTCCTATCCCTCCCATGTACCTCCATAGCAGCAGGGACTTCTATCTACAAAAAATGACATACTATGCTAAATGGGCAGTTTCCCTGTAGTCCCCACACCAGACTCTGATCTCCTTGAGGGTGAAGACCATGTCTGCCTCTTCATCACTGACTGTGTCTTCAGTATACAGCATAGTTCTAGCAAATGGATAGTGTTGTGTACCTATCTGCTAGATAAATTAATAAAATGAATGAAACGTACAACAGGTTCACAAGAGTGAAAAAATCACTTAGGGTCGGGGAGTTCAAGAAAGGATTTGAACTATTTTGGAAGATATGTAGATTTTTGACAGCTGGAGGTGGGAGACGACATTTTAAATTGGAGTATGGCTGAAATCTGGAGAAAGGACAGTATCAGGAATATTTATCACTGCCACCTTGAGTCACCTTATTTCACTGGAGCACAGGGCTTGTGGAGGAAGAAAAGAGCTGAAAAGAATGGTGATATCATTATTAATTAAAAAGGCAGTGTGGCAGAAAGAATGAACTAGCTCTAAGAGCTTGGGTAGTCACTTCTCTTAGTATTACCTGTGAAACTGAGGAGTGGGACAGTCTTTTACAATCCTAAGACTATATTATCTTTAACAATGAAGTAGACCTAGCTTCCTGGGAGTGGTATATTTGGGAGATGGAGGATGTCTCTGGGTACCAGGATAAGGAGTCTGAACTTCCAGCTGTGGGAAGTATAAACTCACCAAGGTTACTGACCAGGGTTGTAACTTGATGATGTAACAGAGATTTGAAGTCAGAGGACAGACTCCAAGGCAGGCAGCAAGGAGACTCCCCAGGGGACTGTAAAAGTACTGAACAAGGCAATCTCAATGCCCAATGCATGGGCATAAAGGGATATAATAAACATCCAGGTTTAACCCCCTGGGGTAAAATTAGTAAGTAAGTCACCTTGGGGATTATAAGAAGTATTGTTTCTAAAGGAATTACGGAAGAACAGCCAGGCCAAATCTTTATTTTCCCCCTAAATGTGAGCTGCTACCCAGATATGGGTGCTAGAGATTATCACTGAGCTTCAGCAAGGCTGACCGTAGGGAGGTGGCGGTCTCCACTCTCACTAACCTGATGCACACAGATGTTACACTTATCACAGAACACCATATCATTCCCTTCTTCACTGTCTGGAGACCGGCACACATCACAGATCACATCTTCATCATACTCTATGCCTAGCCCTTCCTCTGTCTCAATAGCATGGTTCATATTTTCATGGCAATGGCGTTCCAGGACTTCTATTGCTTTTTCCATAAGATTCTCATCAACTGGCCCACAACCTGCACAGAAATACAAACAATCAATCAACCCATCAGTCAGCTGTCATTCTCAAATCACCTACTGAGAGCTCAGTGCAGGGGTGAGGATATTCTAAAGGATAAAACCGTCTCTTCTTTGATCTAAAACAACCAGATTTCAAAGAATCATTTACTAGAGCTATTCTATTATTTACCTATCATTACATATTAGTGTTTTGACACACGAGTGAGAAATATATTTCACCATATTGCTTAAGATATATTACTGACCCTCTCAATTTTCTATCTAAATCCTAGCCAGTCTACTCCTAAATCTCTCTGTTTCCTCTTATTCTCACTGAGGGAGGACTTTAAATGAACTTTGTATTAATTTTTAATACTTTAACTTATAGCATTATAAAATAATTAGACTCACATACCTATTTGATATAAATAATCATTCTTAGCAAATTAGTCCCAATGAGCACATCTAATAGTTATACAAGGAAATTTTTATATGAAAAGGTATTAAATCATAAAAGAAAATTCTAGATACTATACATATGAAATATTTTGTTTTCAAACCTGACTTTTTAAAAAATCCAATAATATTTTTCAATGGCACACTCCAATATAAAATAAACCTATTAGCATTTACAAAGGTCTAACTGCAAATTCTGAAATTACGCTTTTTGCTTCTTGATTCCTTTTCCTTCTATACTTTTAACTTTTCTTAGTCTATAAAAGATTTATATGGTGGACATTGATAAAATTAAACATTTTTCTGCTTGGGCAGACTAATGATTTTGTGAGAGCACATATATTTATTCTAAAAGCTCATAAACTCAGAAATAATTCTCAAAATGACCTAAAACAAATTTATTCAAGTATTCTACTTAATTTGTACTATGAGATATCCTAAGGAACTTTGAAATTCCACATAAATTACCTTTTCAATGTTGTAAGTACTTATAAAACAAACAAACAAAAAACTAGGTAATGTTTCATTTTTCCAGCCAAGACAAATGACAATTTTTTTTTTCTGGAGTTAAGAAGTATAGTGTTTGGTTATAAGAGCACCTGGATTCAAATTCTAACTTGACCTCATATTGATTATGTAAACTTTGACAAGTTATTTATCTTCTTTAGGGCTTAGTTTCCTTATCTATAAAATAAAATAAGGCTTATACCAAACTCGCTGATTTCTAGTGAGGCTGAAATGAGGTAATATTCATACGTTGCTTAGTATAGTGCCTGGTATATAGTAAATGCTCAATTTTTAAAATTTCTTAATCTGAATTTAAAAAATGCTTAATTTAATGTTGTTTTTAAATGTTTATTTTAAGTTCTTAGAAGCCTCACTACAATACCATTCCTTAGCTAAAGGAATGCTTGAACTAAGTCAATTCTCTTTTAAAACTTTTCCAAGCCTAAATGCAATGTGGTATCCTGGATGATATCCTGGAACAGAAAAAGGTTATTAATAGAAAAATTGGTGAAATCCCAATAAAATCTGGAATTTAGTTAACAATAATGTACCTGTGTTGGTTTCTTAGCTTTGACAAATGCACCACGTTAAAGTGAAAAGTTAACATTAGGGGAAACAAACTGTGTGAGGGGTATATGGTAACTGTACTAAAGGTACAACTTTTCTGTAAATTTGAAACTATTCCTAAATTTAAAAAGTTTATTTTAAAAAACTCATTCAAAGAAAATTAACTGCAAAATGCCAAAGGGATCTTGTTATAAGGTAAAGACACGTTGAAGGCAGCACTGTAATTACTGTAATGTATATGGATGTTATATGGTTCATAAACACCACACATCGAGCCATCAACCCACTTGATTATACTCCCATATTTTGATTTTCCCATCAGTCTTTTATTTTCTTCTTTTTGTGGTTCCCACCCTAAATTGACCTCCCTTCCTCTTAGAAGGCAAAGCAAAAGAAGCCATAAAACAAAAAGTTTTAAAAGGAGTAAGTATTGGTTACTGGATAAGTACCACCATTATGTCAAATTGGATTTAATACAATTTTAATTTTTTGTTTACATACATTCAGATACCAACCTTGAAATAAAGAAAGAAGAAAGAGACAGAAGAGAGAGAGAGAGAGAGACAGAGAGACAGAGAGAGACAAGAGAGAGACAAGAGAAGAGAGACAGAGAGAAGAGGGAGGGAAGAAAAGGAAAACCACTGATCCTTGTACTAACAATGAACAAATGTGATTCAAACAAAAATGAATCCTTCACCATATCTCTTATGTAGAACTAAAAATCACCCACAATTCGACAGGACCACTTGGACCAAAACACTGCTCATATTGAAGACAGGTCAAAAAGAGTTGCGTATAAATAGAAACTACATTTCTTTTTAGTCTAGGATTTCTCAGCGTTGCTGGTATGGTTCTGTATGGCATACATTCTCTTCAAAATTATTATTATTTTACTTCGAAGATTTTTTTTTGTTTTTACTTCATTTTATTTTATTGTTGAGAACTGCATGACAACTCTAGAACTCACTTGAGGTAGCTAAGACTACCTCCAGTTGGGGATATTTTGCCCTACGCCTGCCATTCTTCTTCCATGCAGCAAAATTACAAGTCCTGCATTAAGGCATCCTGGTCACATCAACCTGTCAGTTGTAGTGGTGCTGCCTAATGCTGAAGATGGAGCTTCTCTCCATGAGGAGGAGATGGTAGAGGTGCTACTACCTTTGGCCCTGCTTACCAATGTGAGTGCTTTTCAGGTCTGAGTGAGGAGCCAGTCTTAGAACCCTTCTCAAGCAGAAGTCTAATCAGCCATAATCGCTCTCACACTCAGAACTCGGAAACAGCCTCATGAAACCTACATGCCATCCCTGATCTGTGCTATTCACTATGAATAAGGAAAGAAAAGGTCAGATTTAAATGTTATTGCTCTATTTCAATATGCTTATGTATTTCAAGGTATGCCTTATTAAGATAAAATCAAAGAGAAAAATAAACGAAAAGGCCAAGAAAGAAGCCACAAGATGAAAGCAAGTTAAATGGTTCTGACAACTTAAAAAAAAATCACAAGTTGAGTCAAGGAACAACTTACTTGTGGGAATACAACTTACCCATTTCTGCAAGGTCTTCATTGAGTGACTGGAGCCAGAAGATGTCCATGTCGTCTAGGTCATAGCGGCACACAGATGCTGCCAGCTCCGTGATGTTGATATAGCCAGGCTCTGTGGTCTCTGGATTGGAGCACTGGATATACTTCCGGGGCCGGATAAACAGAACATCCTTTACTTTCTCAGCTACAATCCTAGAAGAGCAAAAGAAAGACACTGATAACAATCAACATGACAGATTTGCACACACTGACTGGATGGGCCCAATAGCACTCAGATAATACAGTGGGGTTAAATGCTCTCTCTTTCTACCCTGTGGAAATCTCCTGTTCTGTCAACTTGGAGGAGTGGTAAATCCTTTTCTATTAGAAAGCAAATCGTTCTACAAAATCAGTTTTGTCATCTGCTGTGAAGAGTGACTGCTAATGAAATGCTCCCGGGTCTCAACTACTATTCATTGTAATAAAATGAGGCATTGGGTGTTCTTGGTGCAGTGGCCACCAAATTTATTTAGAAGGGGAAATCAAGGAAAGGGTGATGAACAAAGGCACAGACAGATTCCCTACCAAAGATAAATTTCAGCTCATGCTTTTCTGCCATGGAGGCAATTCTGGATGGTGGTAAAGGCTACAAACTCCTATAAACCTGTTTTTTTCTGCCACTCACTTGTATGGCGATCTTAGGCAATTACTTAATTTCTATATGGTTCAGTTTTCTTAGCTAAAAAATAAGGTCAATGATGATAAATTATGATAAAATAATATCAAACTTTTAAGGCTACTATGAAAATTATATGAAATAAAATATGTAAAGTACTGAGTATAGAGTATAATAAAAATAAATGTTCACTAATGTCGTTGTTATTGTTTTATTTATTATTTTAGCTATTTATGTATATGAGTTAAAGCCAAGAAGCCACAAACTTACACAAACTTAAGGTACTTCTCAGCCATAAATGATAGTGATCATAAATCTGAGCCAGGGTACATGATGGGATGAAAGATTCTTGCTCTTCCATCAACTTCTCCAGCAGGCCCAAGTAAACCCATATTTCCTCTCACTCCTTCTGACACTTAAGAGCCCAAGGCAAGGAAACCAAGCAAGGGAAGAAACAGAAGTATCTCACACCAATGGCCTATTCTACTAACAATGTTTTAGACGCTGCATGAAGCATCAGAAAATATAACCAAGAGAAAACCTGGATTATTATTCCCTGGCAATTTTAAAGGACAAGGTGGACCATCTGAAAAAAGAGAGAAGGAAACAGACATATATTTCACTATAAAATAATGAAAATTGTTTCTCTGTAAGGCTTCTGGAGCCAGTTTTTTAAGAGTTACTATATATATAGAGGGACTCAATCATAAATGTATTCATATGAACACATATAAATACATATAGGCAAAGTCCACTCTGTAAATATAGAGTAAATATTTCCTCCTAAGCATTCTTCCAAAAGCTTATGATTCCAAATAATATATGCTGAATTAAGTTAGTAGCTACACATATTTGCATGTTAACTTTCCTACCATATGGAGTTTTTAAAGCCAAAGGCAACAAATATTTAAGTAAAAAGCAGAACCCTAAAATATTAATTGAAGCGAAAAACTTGGGAACTGCTGTCAGAGGACTGCTTCCAGCTGAAATGAACCCAACTGAAAAGGACAAGACATGTATATGAATTCTCCAGAGACTATATGAGATTAAATATGCTGCGCTTTTTTGATGCATGGCATATGAGGTAATTTTAGAACATCTATTTTTTTCAAGAGTCATCTTTTTCTTAAAGGAAGAATATTTTGCTAATTATTCATTTCAACTGCCTCAAATTCTATGTGGAATGAGGTAGACTATAAATGTTTTTAAATTAATATGTTTATTAAACTTCTGGAAGAAAACAAAGGAGAATATCTTTACAATCTTGGGATAGGCAAAAATACTTTAAATAAGACACAAAAGCTATTCACCATAAAGAGATCAAAAAACTTCTGTTTATCAACTATATATAATAAACTCTTACAAATCAATTAGAAAAAGACAGACAATCCAATTAAAAACTGGGCAAAATCTTAGACACTTGACAAATAAAGCTATCCAGATGGCAAGAAAACTTTTAAAAGTTTCTCAATTTCATTAGTTATCACAGAAATGCAAATTGAAATCAATCACTATTACCCACCAGAATGGCTAAACTTGAAAACTGACCAAAAACTGACAATACTAAGTGTTCATAAGGAAGTGGAGCAAACAGACCTCTCATACACTGCTGGTGGGAGCGTGAATTGGGACAACCAGTTTGGCAAACTATTTGGCAGTAGATATTATAGCTGAACAGATACATACTACATCACCTAGCAAACCCATTCCTAGAAATATACTTAACAAAAAGTACACGTATGTCTATCAAAAGATGAAGAAAAATGTCCCTATTACCATTTTTCATTAATATATAGCTGAAAACTGGAAGCAATCCAAACATCTATCAAGAGCAGAATGGATAAATAAAATGTGGTATATTTACCCAATGGAATATGACACAGAAGTGAACCTTAATGATTGACTACATGCAACAGCATGGATGAATCTCATAACCACAGTGATAAACAACATGAAGTTCAAAAACTGGTGAAATAATCACTTATGGTGATAGAAGTCAGTTAGTGGGCAGGAACAGAAGGAAGCTTCTAGGGTGTTGGTAATGTTCTATTTCTTTATCTGAGTGGCAGTTAAACGAGTATATTTAATTCACTGAGTTATAGATTTCTGTGTATATATTATACTTCAAAACAAAATTTATAGTAATGATGATATTATCTCTTACCTTTTCATATGCATATTTTCATATGTATCTAAAGATATGAATCTAAGGACTGAATCTGACAAACAAATTATAGACTGAACCAGTAACACCAAACACAAAAGAACGTATGGGTAAAGTTAACGCACACTCACAAGGAGAAATTCTTGTTAAATTCTTATTTTGATAAGAGGAGAAGGTCTATGAGAATTAGTGAAGAAAATATTACTTCGAAATTTTAAAAATGAAGCTTTAATATCTTCAAGTACATATAACATTACTACTGCTGGAGGAAATCCTAGGATTTTCCCTGGGTGATTTTCTTCCCTGGCCACTATACACTAAGGTAATAGAGACACTCTCTGAATGGTCAGCAGACTACTGACCAAATCAGCAAAAGCTCACAAGCCCGGAGGTCTAAGAAATTTTGTTAGAATGATGCAGTAAGTGCAGTTTTCAATTTGGATGCTTGAGTGTAAATGAATGTTGTAATAACTTTCTGGATGACTGACCTTTGGTGAAAGGACCCACAACCACTCCTGCTTAGCCCTGTAGAAAGAAGGCCTATCCACCTGCTACTCCTCAGAGTAGGCCAACTATCTGCTATCTCCGGCCCATGTGAACACTGCTGTGACACTGAGGAGGCATTAAAAAGAAGCTGCAACCACTCTAACCTTACCTATGGCCTCTTTTGGTGTCTTACGCACAGTGAGTCCTCAGTGTACCTTCAGTTGATCTAAGTCTCTAGGCAAGTAGAGACTATGCATCATTTCCCAATGAGCAGATTAGAAACATTTGTGAACAGCACAAATATTGCACAAATACTATATATCATGGATTTTTTAAAGGCTGGAAATAAATGTCTTAAAAGCTAACTAAATAGGAGATCCTTGTAGTAATGTCTCTAGGAGTAGTTTCCCAAGATGCCCCTCGCTAATCTTTCCACTTGAGGCTACCACTTCTCTACCAGATTCCATGCTTCATCTATGAAACAGGACAATTATAATCTCTGTGATGGATGTATTTTTAAAATCCCACATGCTCTTCTATGTGACTTTGCCACTCCCACATCAAGTGGTAAAATCTTTTTCCCCTCCTCTTCAATCAGGGAGAGCTTGTGAGTGTTTCTGCCAATGGAATACAGCAGAAGTAATGCTATGAGAGTTGCCAAGGCTTGGTCATAAAAGGGAATATAGCTTTCACCTTGTTTGCTGGAACATGTGCATGTGGAGCTATGCCTAAGGTCTATAAAAGGTCTGCCTATGCTCACGTCATGCTGTGAGGAAGCCAAACCGCATGGAAAGGACACGTGCAGTCCTTATGACATTTCAGCCCAGGTGACAGACATGTTAGTGAATAAGCCTGCAGATGATTCCAGCCCCCAGCTGCTGAGTCATCCCCAAACTGCAAGTCTTAGATGAGGTCATAGGTATTGTACAGTAGAAACAAGCCATCTTTACTATGCTCTATCTGAATTCCCAACCCACAAAATCCATGAATATGATAACATAGTTGCTTGATGCTGCTAAGTTTGGGGACAACAGTAACTGGAAAAAACAATTTATATAATAATAGTACTGGAAAAACTGCCAAAAGACTGCTTTAAATTTTAAGTAAAAGTGTATATCAAAGTCTCTGTACACTGTGCTCTGTACTGATTCTCATAATTGAAAGGAAGAATGGTAGGGGACTGCTGCTGCCTAAAATGGAATGGAAAAGGAGGTGTGGGAAGACTGGGGCAAGGAGAGTAGGGGGAGGTAAGAGAGGCATGGTGATAGAATACAGCAGTGGAGTGGAAGGCAGGCAGGTTTGTGCTCCCATTTACCATTAGGGGCTGTTCTTCTCTTGACTTACTGTATGAAATCTAAATTATCTTTTGAAAGTAGATCCAAGAGGATCTCCTTTAACATTGAATATGGGGTATAAGGCAATGAAGAATCAAAGATGACTAAGAATTCTGGCCTGAAAGACTGAAAAGCAGAGTTACAGCAGAAAAGGATGGATCTACCATAAGTTAAATGTGGAAAATTATAGGTAGAACTAGTTTGGGAAGATCAGTAGTTTAGTTTGGGACATTTTAAGTCTGAGGTATCTACTGTACATCCAAGTGGAAAGGTTGAACTAGTCATTATATATTTGAGTCTGGAGTTTAGTGAAGAAAGTACTGCTGTCCACAGCCCAGTTAGTCAAACTTTTACATTCCAAGGAGAAATAAGGGCCTGTCTGAAAATCTAATTATTCCCCCTTTCAGTATCATTAACAACCCAGAAGAATAAGATGATATATTGCTAAGTGAAAAAAACAAGAACGTTCCCATTTATTTATGTATACATACATGTGTATAAGTATATATACTGTACAGTTAATGTTTTGTATTCTAATGATTATTTTTATAATAAGTCAGTAATTCATCTAGTTTTAAAAACACACACGGTAAGTACATAATTAACCACTTGTGTGTCATACAACTTATAATGCATACTTCCTTTCAACCAAACATGAAGCATTGTTTTCCTTCCATTAGAACCTTATTGCAATAGAAACTAATTTAAATATCCAAATGAAAACCTACAAAAAAACTATCTGAAGCTTGTTTATTACTGACTAGTGTCAAAATCATCCACAGTCCACCTGAAAACATGTAATGGGGTTGACACTTTATTTGTTGAACTTTCAAAACATTCCTTGTGGTAGTAAACATATCTAAGTAGCTGTAACTTACAGGGCAAGCTGGCTCTGTAATTCTCTGTACCCCTTCCCTCAATCACCACATACAAATATTACACTATGAGATAAGAGAACTGCAGACAGGACAATGGAACAGAGGGAAAAACCTAACCTGAAAGCCAAAACAAAATTCTGAAAGGTTTGCTTCACCTACTCTATTGTGTTTTTTTCTTTATCATAGCACAAATAGAGTAATTCTAGCACCCCAGGATTAGGTCAATTAATTTACATACGTCCAAAATTACTTTTAAGTCCATTAGGAAATAAAATTCTGATGTATTTGAAAGTCTTGTGAATTAAGTAATAAAAAGCAAGTGTTTACTTTGGTTTTATTAGTATGTAAGCATCTCTAGCTGATTGATTAATCTGTCTGTAGGCAATAAGACAAGGAACTCAAATATAAACATTAAAATATTACTATTGTGATAGACTGAAGACAGTCACAAATCCTTTGATAGTTCTGTCGAGAGGTAGGGTCTACTTCCCTCCCATTCAGACTGGGAGCTCTCTGCAACTGCTCTAATGAAGGATGGTGGAATGTTGTGCCAGTTACTGAGTCCAGGCCTTGAGACTAGCAGCTTCCACCTCTTATCTCTTGGAATACTCACTCTTGGAGCCCAGAGCTGGCATGTAAGAAGTCAGGTTATTCTGCTGAGAGACCATGTGGAGAGGTCCTAAGACAATCTGGGAATCTGGGTAGTGCAGATCATAGCATCAACTGCCATCAGTGTTACAGTAGTGAATAAAATCAGTAAGATTCCTGTGCTCATGTGGGGGTGAATTTGTGATGTCACTGTAAAGAGTAGCGGAGAAATGTTATGTGTTCACCAAACCCTGTTTCCTTTCTCATTTAGGCACATAGCAAGACTTCATTCTGCAGCCTCCTTTGCAGTTAGGTGGGCCATGTGAATGAGTTCTGGCTTATGGCATAGCCTAGCTGCCTCCACCTCCCAAATATACTACATAACCCTTCATACTGTCTCTTTTTTCCTGCAGACTGGATTTAGGGGTGGAGAAAGGAGTGGGAAAGGACCTAGCAGGTAGAGGAGCCACTAATAAAAAACAAAACAAAACAAAACCCGAGTCCCTGAATGAGTACATGGAGCAGAAGTGACCCACATCCCAAACCCATATTGGATGGAGACATGTACAAGAAATAAAATCTTCATTGTGTAAAGATGATGAGACTTGTGGGGATGTCTGTCATAGCAGTTGGCCTATCTTGATTAATAAATAATGGTAAAGAATTGTTTCCCAATATTTTAAGATATATTTTAACTTAAATAAAAATAACTATTGTATTAAATTCATCGAATTTCTCTAACAGATTTATATTTTAGAATATTTTCTCCAGAGAAGTGATTTCTATCAGTAGAAAATAACTAATTAGGTTTTAACAAACTAAGGTGGAGGAACCAACCCAAAATAATGTTTTTACATTCCGATACTCTTCATGTGCTATTGTAAACTGCTATAACATTCTGTACTGAAAACTTTTAGCACAGAATTAAGAAATGTCATCATGCTTCAATGCACACTAATTTACAATTTTTAAAATTTGGGATCTAACTCTAGGTGGTGAACACACAATGCAATATATGTACGACTTTCTGTTGAATGATACACTTGAAACTTATTTTTGTTAAACAATGTCACCTCAATAATTTTTAATAAAATAAAATTTGGAAGACAGGAAGAATTTTTACAATTGAATAGTTATTAATTAACATTTCTTTATAGGAAAGCAATACATGATCACTGAAGATATTAGTTTTAAATCTAAAAGCAATCATTGCAAGGGTTTATTATGAAACATTTATGTTAGTTTAGATTTGGAAGTTATGGCAGAAGAAACTTCAATTTGTGGCTTTGAGAATAAAGCTAACTTATTTTTGGAATTTTTATAAGAGTTTATTTGAGCCAAACTGACAACATGTGCTAGAGAGCAAGATCAAGTGCTCCCAAAGCTACTACTATCTTTTAATTTCAAAAACTGTTTAAAAATTATTTCAGTAGTGTAAATAAACAGTTACCACACACCTCCTTAACTTCTCTAGGAGTTTTGTAATTTATGAAAAACAACAACAACAAAGACATACAAAAAACACATTAACATAAAAAGTTATAAAATTAACCAATAAAAGGAACATAAATGGTGTTTTGTCATATAGTGGGAAAAAAGTAACATATTTGTCAGAGTCAAGCATAAAGTAGAGAAATTAACATCTTAGTTCAAAACAGGAAAAACTTGAAGTCACCTTGGTGAATTTGTGAAAGACGAGATTTGAAAAAAAATAGAACTGGGATTTCTTGGTGATTCAAGAACCGTTTTCTTCCACAGCAGTCTTGTTTATAAGTGACTCATAAAACCAAGATGGGTGGGGTTAGGGTATTTAGCATCTATGACTTTTAAAAAGTAAGCTGCTCAACAAATGAACCTGGGGCACCTGGATATCCACATGCAAAGGAATGAAGTTGAACCCCTAATACCTTATATCATATACAAACATTAAGTGAAATGGATCAAAGACCCAAATGTAAGAGATAAAACTAAAAATTCTTAGAAAAAAATAAGTGTAAAGTTTCATGATCTTGATTTAGGCAATGATTTCTTAGATCTGACACCAAAAGGATAAGCAACCAAACGAAAAAAATAGAAAAACTAAACTTCATCAAAATTAAAAACTTTTGTGCCTCAAAGGACACTACCAAGAAAGTAAAAAGACAATCCATAGAATGAAAGAAAATATTTGCAAATCATATATTTGATACGACTTATATCCAGAATATGTAAAGAACTTTTTCAACTCAACAATAAAGACAGCCCAATATTTAAAATAGGCAAAA